>NC_052351.1:13414085-13490420 GCF_009727055.1 Benincasa hispida
ATATTAAATAACCAAAAGCCCCACGTGTCACTCTCCCAAAGCTCCACGTGTCGTCGCCGGATTGGTCATTAATGCTGACTCAGTCGCCACATCATCGCCACCGATATTTTTCGATAAAAATCGTTTCGGTCATAACTTCTTCGTTATAGCTCCAATTTGAGTGATTCAAGAGGTGTTGGAATCGTTGTTCCAAGCTCTATGGTATGGACATATTAAAACACTATAATTTTCAGTAATTAAAAATTGAGTTTGTCATCAAAACATTGATTAATTAATTAATTAAAATTAATTAATTTTAGATTAAGGGCTAAAAAGTCAACAGTGATAGCTAAACAGAAAATTTAAATTTGGTAATTTTAGCATTTAAAATTACTGATATCAATGTACAACTTAGGTAGATATCAACAATATTCATGTATCGATGATATCAATGATATCAGTGGAGAGCGTTGTTTGAAACTCAACAACTCAACTAATAACCATTGATAGATAACTAAAGATCATAGCTACTAATAGAAGTCCATTAGTGATAGCAACTAATAGCTTTTAGGTGTGAATATTTTAAAATTGATAGTCACGAGTAGAAATCTATCAGTGATAATCGTTGATTCCTATCTGTCATCAATAGCATTAAATGTGTTAATCTTTGAAAGTTAATAACCACCAATAGAAACATCCATGACAGATATGATAGAAGACTGTTAGTGGTAGCTATTGTGTTAATCTTTCAAAGTTGATAATCATTAATGAAAGTTTATCAGTGATAGCCACTAATAGTTTTTCATCACTAGTATAACTTAATCTTTCAAGGTTGATTCCAATTGATGAAAGTGTGTCAATGATAGTGTAACGCCCGAATCCTTACATATTAAGATCCGACCGCTACGACATGCATACTTAGACTTTTCTATCATGAGATGCGTTTTGGTAAAAATTTCAAAAGAACATATCTAAAATTTTATTAATTAGGTAGAAAACTATATAAAAAGTTTATTTTACAAAACACCAGGATCTATAAAACATTAGCGTGGTGGTACAAAAATGCATATGCCTATAATAGTGAGTTTGATGATTGGCCATTTGAGCGACGCCGGTTCTGCCACCTACGTTGTGTCCTTACCTACAAAGTCTATAAAAATAGGATGAGTATATAATATACCCAGTAAGTAGTTCTCACGCAAGGTAGTGACCAAATGCACAATCAATGCAACATGTCATGAAAACATATGATTAGGATCGAAAACGTATAATAACATGTGGTGGTCGGTTATGCTTCCAACGTAAATTGTTTCACCCTAATAGGAAGATGAGGATTTAAGCGAAAACTAACTCATCTGATGATTAGCGGGTCATGCAGTTAGTAGGGCCAGAGTTGCATCCAACATCAACCATTAGCATAAATGTAAGATTGGACTAGAGGGGTGCAACCATACATACCCTGCTAGTCCCTAGCATAAACATAACGTAAGATTGGGCCTAGATGGGTGCAACCATACATGCCCTACCAGCCCTGGAAGCATAACCTACACCTAATTAAAACTTGATTTTAACATAATCGTGAACAAACATAATGCATGGGGTCCCTTGTAGAGAAACGTGTTTTAAACTTGTATTGCAACATAACAATAACATAATTATGCAACATAATAAAGGTACACTACCATAGAACATTTAAAGAGAGTGTGAGATAAACTACTTACCTTGACTATGATCTAGTTATTTCTTGTTATTCTTTATGATTTGGTTAGTAGAGCTTTCCCTCTTAAACTGGAAGGAAATTTGGGCAGCACCTCACCCGTGTTTTTTTTCTCTTCTAACCTCACAGAACTTCCTCACTCACACTTTCACACGATTCTTTGTTACTGAGGTTTGTTTGAGAATGGGTTAAATCTTCAGGCAAAGGGTCCTATTTATAGTGGTTTTCAGCTCTTCTCAGTGTGACAACTCATCCTACAAGTGGCTTCTTTAAAATTACTTAGGGTTTAAGGATTTCTCTTAATAAGACACCTAAGCTTACGTTTGCCTTTACGTCATCAACCTTTGTTTGTATTCAATTTTAGAGTTCTCTATATATAATCTATAAAATCATGGCCAGATTCAATGCATATTTCACACTTCTGTCCAAATCTCGCTCACACTGCTCTCAGAATCTCACTCTCTCCAGCTTTTTCACTGGTTTGGCTCTCGTTCAACGCATATTTTATACTCCTGTCCAAATCTCGCTTTCTCTATTCTCGCTGTCTCCAATTTTCTCCAATCTCGCTTTCTCGCTGGAAATTCTCGCTCTCTCAATTTTCTCTGACCCTCCAATCTCGCTCTCTCCAGCTTTCTCGCTGGAAATCTCGGCTCTCTCCACATTTTCTTCCATTCACTCTCTCCAGCTTTCTCGCTGAAAATCTCGGCTCTCTCTAATTTCTCTCTAATCTTCACTTCTCCAATTTCTCGCTTAGAGTCTCGCGTCCTCTCCACTCTCGCTTCTGCCACTCTCGCTCTTTGGCAATTTTCTCTCTAGTCTCAGCATCTTTCAGCTTTCATCGTTGAGAAGCTCTCTCTACTCTTCACTCTCTCCAATTTTCTTCTCCAACCTCGTCCTCAACCTTCTTCGCCTAGAGTCTGCTTCTGTACCTTCCACCTTCCTTCTAGTTCTCAAATTTCCTCCTAAAAATACCAGCCTTCGCTGCGCTGAAAACTTAATAATGTTTCTATATCTCAATACTTCTCTCTCTCTCCACTCTCTCCATAATATGACTCATGTCATTACATTATAAATTAATAATTTATTTGGAGTACTATAATTAATTTATATATTACTTTATTATTATTATTATTATTATTATTTTGTATTTTTTTCCTGCTTTCTAAATTAAGGTTAGGGTATTACATTTATCATCCAATAAATTTCAATATTTAATTTCCTGTAGTGTATGCGTACAAATTGGGATTGTTATAGATAGTTACTATAAAAGCTATTAGCGATAGTCACTGATAGAAGCTGTCAGTGATAGCAACTGATAGCAACTAAATAAGTAGCTATCAGTGATATTCATGTATCAATGATATCAAATTAGGTCGATATCGGTGATAGCAGTGATAAATGTCTATTAGTGAAAGTCATGATAGAAGTTTATGAATGATACCCATTTATAGCTTTGAGTGTTAATCTTTCTACATTGAAAGTCATTGATAGGTTATCTTTCAAAGCTGATGGTTCTCTTTCAAAGTTAATAACCACATTGATAGTTAACTTAGTGAATTCTTCACTCAATGATAGAATTCTTTGAGTGACTAATTGTCACACCCTACACCAGATTACTCTCTTAACCTGGACGGAATAGTGACTGCAGTATTTACCAACCTTTTAGCTGGCACTTACTGCCTATTTTACTTGTTAACTAATACTCAAACCCTGAATACATACATATAAACTCTAAACTTAATATATTTACATTACAGGGTTTCGCAGCATTGATTATACATGGATATTATAACCTAGTGAGCCCCATCAAGAATACTAATCACTAGACAGACATATGTGTACTAGCTAATACAGGTCTTCTAATACGCTTCCTTCAACCTGTTTCTTTCAGTGGCAGAGCAGCAGCAGAAAAGTCTTCTGGGAACTGACCGCTACCTGGAAAAGAAAACATTTGAAAACGTGAGCTAGAAGCCTAGTGAGTGACTTAATAAAACATAAATCTCATGCTTAAATTGAAAGCTTGAAAACATAATGTTGGAACTCAAAGTATACCAAGAAAACGTGTACTTAAACTTTTTTAAGCCAATGTATCTGAAACCTGAATCCTAGTTGAGAATGAATATTCACTGCTCTAATTCCCAATGTCAAGCCATGGCCCGATGAGACCTCTACTTTAACCTGTTCATATAAAACTATGGCTAAAAGAGATCCCTACATCGGTCTCTTTAAATATACCGATGGCATCTCAAGCAGCATCCCTAAGACATAAACGTTGATAACAATATACATCAATAATCATCCTTACATCCTGGTTGAGAACGAGCATACACCGCTCTAGCTCCCACCGTCTATTACTGGTCAAAAGACCTATACCTTGGCCTCTCATTTAGACCTGCCTACATACACACGAAGTTTGTTACATACCGTCAACACCTTAGGTACATCTACTCAAATACCTTGCCTATCAGTATCCTCACTCATTATGTTTAGAAATACCAACGCATGTACTTTGGCAACTTTAGGTATTTAAAACATAGTACGTCAAGCTTCATTCAACCTTAGCTTTAACCCTAACGCATGATTTATATTTTGTGAAATAAGTTGGATTAAAACATATTAAACTAGCTTGTACAACCATTAGCATGCGTTAGACATGAAAAACATACTTGGAAAACTCATACATTAGCAAACATCAAGCGTTGATGAACATTCACAAGCATTAGAAATTTCAAACTATTCTTCTAGCCTAGAAGAATATATGAGTACCTTTATCCTTAGTTGAGAGTGAACTAATAGTTCTAACCCTCAATGTCAACCTTAGTTGGGGAGAACTCTTTTGTTCAATCCATCGACGTCGTATTACCTACGTGCACGTGGTTATAACTGAGTATCGTCGTACTTTATGTACCTGACTAGGATACCTTCTCATTGTCCTTCAGTATCATCAGGTACTTCTACTCAGATACCTTCTCAAACGTCCTTTAGTATCGAGCTGCTAAGATACCTACTCATATGTCCTTCGATATCAATTTGGCCGGATACCTTCTCAAAAGTCCTTCGGTATCAAATTGGCCAGGTAGCTTCTCAAGTGTCCTTCGGTACCAAGTTGGTTAGATACCTTCTCATATGTCCTTTGGTATCAATTTGGCTGGATACCTTCTCAAAAGTCCTTTGGTATCAAATTGGCCAAGTACCTTCTCAAGTGTCCTTCGGTACCTCGTTTTAAGTAAAAACTAGTCATAGACATTTAATTGAAAGGATACCTTCTCATTGTCTTTCAGTATCTGTCACATAACTAGTCACAACATTCAGTTGAACGCTAAAGATTAGTGCTGAAATCATCATTCTAATTCATCCATCATACTAATTTATCATAAAGTCACTTAATCAAGTTGAAAGCATTTGGAAAAGATAACATATCTACATCAATTCCACGGAAAACATGCTCTACTTAGCCTAAGAAACAGTTTCATAAATATGTTGCTTGGCAATTCATTAAAACACTTAGCATGAGAACTATTTTCAAAGAAACCATAATTTCTAAATCAATAAAGTAGTAAGTCATCGTGTAGTCACTCACAGCTTGTTGGCCTCTTAATAGGTTACATGTCACTCACAACTTGTTGGCCTCTTAACAAGTTACATGCTTCTTCTAGCTCTTGGCCTGAAAAGACATATTTTCCAGTTAAACCACTGAGAATTCCTAGTAAAATACCTTAATTAATTCATTTATTAAGGGAGTTTTACACAAATGACTCTACTGGTGAGATCCCCATGAGCCACACCAGCGAGATTCCCTAGAACAAGACCAGCGAGATTACCTTGAGCAAGATCACCTTGAGTGTGACCAGCGAGATCACCTTTAACGTGACCAGTGAGATCACCTTGAGCGAAATCACCTTGAGCGTGACTAGCGAGATCACCTCAAGCGAGATCACCTTGAGCGAGATCTCATTACCAGTGACACCAGTGATACTAGCGATACTCAGCTACCAGCGATACCCACTCACTAGCGACACCTGCCCAATTTCTAGCGAGAATCTCTTCTAAAGTGAGATCCTCTTCACCATTTTTAGCGAGATCTCCTTCATTAGCGAGATCCACTTCACAAAATTAAATGAGATCTTCTTCATTAGCGAGATCCTCTTCACAAATTCTCGCTATAAGCTCCACTGTGAGCTGTTTGTTTGTTCTTCCCAAGCAGTTGTCTGCTTATGCACAGGTTCTCTATTACAACTTTAAAAATTCATAACTCAAAATCCATACCTCTTTTGAGGAAACCACCTTCTACAAACATGTTTAGAATTGAGTTAATTTCTTACCTTACAATTTCAGCCATAAATTTCTTATAGTTTGGCCTAGGGCTCCAAATCTTCACCTCAAGCCCTAATTAACCCAAGATTTTGTCTCTCATGTAATTTCATCACTTTCCATTCTTCTTCTCCTGCCATCTTTCTCCAGCAAGACAACTTTGAAATTTAGATTCTCTCAGCTTTCAAATGGCACTGATTTCACATGTAGATTGCCAAAACCAAACTTTCGAAGTTCCTTTTCCCTTTCTTAATCTTCCTACCGCCCCCAAATTCAAGGATAATTCGACACGTCAACTCATAACTAATGACTCAGCCCAAGCCAATAAGTGAGTTTCTCTATTTAATATGTTTTTCTTTTCCTTTCTCCTCAATCTCTATAATTTGCATGGATTTTCACTTATATGATATTTAATATATCATTCCTGCGAAATATACTTGTTTAGGAATTTAGATTTCGGGGTTTACACTTAGCTGACACGAACTTATTTCTTCATACTTCCACCCTCTATCCTTCCTAATTCATGGCTTCATTCAACTCATTAAGAGACGTCTCATTACTTTCTCTTACTTAAAATAATTAGGGTTCGAGCTTTACAAATTCTTCCCCCCAAGGTAAAAATATTACTAGAATTTTCCATTGATACGACATGCTGCTTTTTCCATTCATTCACTTCTAGGATCAGTCGCCGGTCTTACAAACTCTACCGATAGTATGGACGAATCTGTTACTTCATAGAAATGTGTAAAAGATGCTAGCTGCACTTAAAGCCGAGTACTCTACCATTGAGTTAGCAACCCCAAAAATATCAACAATTTTCTGTGTAGATACAATCGGAATCAAAATAACAAAAGAAATGAATTACACGACGTAATCAAAATATTCCAATAAAAAAAAAACTTTTTATTTAATATCACACAAAAGTAATTTTGTGTATCACAGAAAATAAATGAGACCATCATGTGCGTGAAGCAAGGTCATGAAACGGAGATAACTAGCTTCATTATACACGATCGGATTATATTTTTTTTGAACACTGTTTGTCAATATTAATGTGAATAATGAAAAACACCTACAATGGAGAAAAAAAAAATAAATGAATAAAAAAAGGAATAACAATTTGAATTGAAAATAAATTTATTTTATATTATTTTATATGAAATATATATAAAATAAATATAGTTATATTTAACTAGATAAAAGTAACAAAATAGAATAAGAGAAAATATTCTAATAAATAATATAATAATAATAAATTATATTAAAATAAGAGAAAGAATTAAAAAAACTACGGACTTGTATTGGATTGGCACTGTAGAGATTAATCAACATAGATAGACATAAAAGATGTGGCGAAAGAAGAAAAAGGAAGAAGTAGAAAAATATATGGGTTTTTCACATTCACTCCATAATCTAAATAAGTAAAAAACTTAATCCCCCTTATTTATTCATAAAATTGCAACAAAAATCGCCCCATTGATGAGGTAATGTACAAATTTTGATTTATAATATATCGTATAGAACCAATTAGTTCATTTTCACATTAATTGATATTTTATGGATATTATTTACACAATTGAATCAATTTAAAAAAGACCTAAAGTTAGGGATTTATCAATCGTAATGTTGCTCCAATACCAACCAAAGGGCTACTGCGGTACACCACATCAAAAAGACGGTTGTCGCTACTGGACGACGAAATGGATTTTGGAATTTATTGACATTCTCCAAAAACGGTACAGTTAAATATCCCGCCTAGGAAACCATTTAAAGAACACCCAATAACTTATTTGGCACTATACGAAAGTATTTGAAATACGGGAAGAAATACCATTCCGGCAATATTTCCAAAGGAGTTGCAAATGGGATCTGCGGGTTCACCAATCATTGTATGTTCTAGAACGCTAAGCCCACGTTACATGCAATAGTACCTAGAATTACTACTGGAAAATATATAAAAAGATCATTGGGCATGCGGGTCTGTAATTTATGACCCATCCCTTAGCCAATTTAGCTCTTAATACAGGATCATTCAAATCTTGGTTTTTTTTTGTTATTAGGATAGGTGATATTATGGATCCATCCCCAAGGAACCGGACATGATAATTTTCATCATCCGGCTCGAGCACAAATCAAACGAACCAACTGGATCACAGATAAAAAATCGATATATCTTATCCATATCCAAGCATATATAAAATAAATGATTGATTCATGTAGAAAAAATTGAGAGATTCTGTTTGAAGGTTACAATTATCCATTTGCAAGGAATCTAGTTCTTACAAATAAATGCTCAATAACCCAGTAGGTTTACAAAGTTGATAATGTTCAAGTGCTTTCTGCGTCGTCTCAGACCTTGCGATGGGGCTTTAGCCCCAAAAATATTGATACTTTTTACATCCAAAGGATTTACCTTGTTACTAATATAGTCTAGCCTATGTTCTTCTTTAGATCCCTTGTTTCACTCGATAGTATCATAAATCGAGTCAATGCAGAGGAAATTGAATGCTTTTCATACTATTAAGTAAGTGAAATAGATAAAACATAATCTGTATTATGCCTATATATATCACAATATTCTAATGGATCTTCGGAGCCTGGTCATGCAACGAACTGGTCAAGTCTGATCATAGAAAAAGATTCTCTTTCAAACGAACGGCCTACCACTCATTTTTGCTCCAATGGCTGTGTTTGGTAATAACAATAGGTAGTACTACTAAATAATAGTGAAAACTCAATCCGGTTGATCTTTTGAGTCCGCTTCAAGACAGGATAACTAGTGACCCAATCTTGGGATAAAGGCTCTCTTGCGCCTATAATTGTTTCTGCTTATCTTAACATAGAAAATGAGACTCAATATTTTGACTGCTAATTTTATTATATAAGTTTTTTTTCACTCATATAACTATCTGATTTAGTTTCATTAATCCGAATATAATAGAAAAATGAAGATATCTATTCAATTCATTTCACCCACCCCTTTTCTCGAAAAAAAAAAGTGGGAGAAGTTTATGTCTCAAAGATCAACTAGAGATATTGATAATACAATAGAGTTAATGGTATTCATAACTAATTGATTGAGCAGCAGCTCGTAGACCACTAAAAAGGAATATTTATTATTGGATCCATATCCTGACATAAGAAGTCCGATGGAGCAACACTTGAAATGGCAATCCATAAAAAAACACCGATATGGAGATCGGCTAAAACAAAGGCGATAACCAAAAGGATTACTGATATAGCTTAGTAAAATTGATATGACTGCTATGGTATGGTCCGATACTGAATAAACGAGTATCACGTCTAGATGGAAACAAATTTTCTTTAAAAAGTAGTTTTGTACATCTGCTAAAGCTTGAGAATCCCAAAGGACAGCATATTAGGTCCAATCCGTGTTGTTGTATCCCTGCGGATATTTCTCTTTCTAACCATACTTACTAGTACGCCTATTGTGATTCCCAATACAGTAGTCAAAATAGGGACAAGTACCCATAGAATTCCAGAGACTTCTTTTAAGAATTCCAATCTCGAAAAAGAATTGATATATTGGACTTGTGATGTATCCCATTATCTTTAACGCACTCTCTCCATTAATGAATTATGCTACTCGTATTATATATCAGCCAATTTCATTCTTTTACTAACTGAGGAAGAATTTGTAATTGATAAAACCCGGCGGCGAATTTTCCATCTCCAAGGAAAACCACCCTGTCCCTATCAAAAAAATGACCCATTTCTCCTTTGGGGGCTTCGACTCTCACATAAAGTTCTTGTTTCGCCCAATAAGTTGGCGAAGGTTTTTTACTAATGAATCGATAGTCAAAGTCATTCCATTCCGGAGACCTTCCTCGATCAAAAGATCGTATTTAATATTTTCATAAGGTCCCTGGAATTTCTTCCAAAGCTTGTTGAATAATTTTTACGGATCTGTATCACTCGGCAAGTCTGACGAAATAACGAGCTAATGAATTCTTTCTTTTGACTGAACTTCCCAATCAATTCTCATAACACTCTATATGATCAACTTCGAAAGATCCCATGGTATTCCGGAAGCTCGCAGCATTGGTCTGATAACCCCCAATTTATGACTCTTTCTCCAGAAATAATGCCTACTCCCTCAACTCGTTCTAAAAAAATAGGATTTTGTGTTAATAAGTTTTTGATATTCAGCAACCGCTGTCAAAAAATATCGCAGAAATCCAAACATTTATCTAATATCATGCAAGTAGGGAGTCTCCAACAATTATTCCAGTATTACATATCGATTTGACCGATGGAACGAATACGCAAGCAATATTTCATGCTTGTTTGAGTAATAGCAATGAGATTCCCCCAATATCATGCTAAGAATTAGCTAGGATTTCCAGAAGAAAGATGCCATTCGTTTGATGAGAAAAATAAAGGAAATCGAAAATTTCGAGTGGCTGAAGCTGAAGCGCTACTTCGAAGTAACAGAAAGAAAAGCAACGACGTGGAGTGGAAGAGTCAGAGTCAAAAAGAGGATTCCTCACTTCTTTCTCTCATTCAAAACCGTGCATGAGACTTTCATCTCGCACGGCTTCTAGCTAAGTGATAAAGAAAGAAACTCATATCTTTTCCTTTTTTGATTACTCCTCGCGTATGTAAGACCGAATCCATTCGATTTCTAAAAGGATTACTAATCCTTAAACTTTTCGAGGAATCTCATCAGTGGTGTGAATGGTTATTTTTCTCATCTTTTCGACCTTAGTTCCGTGGAGCAAGTCAAAAGATTGAGAAATAGAACCATCTGATTTGATTCGTCTCAATAGCCACTGATGATCATCTTAGGGTGATCCTTTTGCGACGGATGCTTCCTATTACACTCGTAGTCTCTGAAGGAGAGAACAACTATGTGCTCTACATCGAGAATTCAAGTATTGTATACGTCTTAGATTCCAATCCTTTGTAGGAACTACCCGTAATAACGAACTTGCAAAATGAATCTGTTTATCATAAAGAGATTCGTTGTTCCTGACCCTGCTTCACCTTAATTGTTATTTTAACAAGTAAAAGTTATGTCTTGGTCCAAGTGGGGATAGTATTTCTCTTCTGCATGTCCATGATTTTTTTTGTCCTCGAAATTTGCTTGAACCTACTTATAACTTAGGCTTTGACAACATCCTTTGGTTGTAAACATTACAACCTTCTTCTTTTCCTTTTTACTAAGCTTTCACTGTGCTACTCTGATATTAACTTTGTTCATATTAAATAATACTGGTATGTATGAACAACTTGACCATCATAGTTCACTGTATTTGTCACATTCCTCTGGTTACTCTTTTATTTTCCATTAAGTCATAGTATTCGTTTACTATTTGGGTGGTCCTTTCCATTTCCCAATAATACTACTGGAACACTCTTTTCTAGTTGTTATACCTTTGAATTACTTGCTAGTTATGACATCGTATTGTGTCAACTAGATTTCTCGACCTAACCGATGGCATTCTTTTTAAGTTGTCCTTTCTATCCACACTTGAGGAAAGACATTCTTTGTACTATAACATTTCCCAAGCTATGGCTTACCATACTATATACATAAGGTTTCCTTAACTATACCAGTCCCTAGCTCAGTTACAATTCAAACTTCCAACTATTACCTGGAACATCAGTAAATCTGGATCTTTTTTTTTTTTTTTTTGTCTTCTGGTGACCCTTTTGTTCCTTACCTTTATACTCAATGTACCCCTAATACACTTTGAGCTCACTGTTGCTCTTTTTTTTTTCTCTTAGGAGTAATCTAACTAGGACTTCCTCTAGATTACACCCCTTCCTCTGAATTCACTAGAATAGACTTCATGTTTGCCACTAACCTCTGAACAAACGTGCTATACATTCTATTTCCAGTGAAAATTCTATGTTTACCTGTTTACCGACTTCCACTCAGGTACTAGTAATGATTTGAGTACCCTGTCGGCCTTTGCCCTTCAGGTTTTACTTCTTGACAAATCAAACATCACATAGTACTTTTCTTATTTTGTTAAACTATGCCTTAGTCTATTAGTCTAGAGTGGCCGTTCAGCTCACTCCTTAACACTCTTTGTTGCATTACTATTTAACTGGGAAGGAACTCTTCTGGTTCTCTTCTTAGAATCATAACTTGCATTCTTAATTTAGAGAGAATCTTTACTCAACCCCTCAATATCAATTGATGACTAGAATGGTGTGTTCTCGACACTATCAATCACAACTTTTCCTTTATTTGTATCGTTCTAGTTCAAATACCATCATGCCTTAGATACCATTGCTCGGATACCTTCTCCATGTCCTTTGGTATCGAGCTATTCAAATTCTAAGACAAAGCCTCAGTACCTTCTTCATCTATTTCAGTACTGAGTTATTCACATTCTAGTCTAAGCTCCAGTACCTTCTTCGTGTATCTCTGTACTGAGCTATTTATACTTACTTGTTTACATATTCTCATCTCTTAACAACTTAGTTGCCCAAACACATTTCTTACCAATGCATCCTCCTGGTCATTACAAAAACATAGTATGAATACAATGTTAATGTGAGGTGCGTTGTTCGGTGACTATTTGAGAATGGTTGTCATAAATAACTTTCAGCAGGCATACATTACTAAACATTCATAAGCTTTAGCAATTTACTTAGAACATTTAAAGCATTTAGAGTCACACACTTCCGTTGCTGGGACCATATAACCAAGAAATACAACCTGGTCTAACCAAAAAGCACATTTGCTGAAATGGCATACAGCTACTTTTCTCACAGCGTCTGCAAAACTATCCTCAAATGGTTCCCGTGATCTTTCCCACTGCTTGAATTCTCCAATATGTCATCAAGGTGACACACTGGATCTGTTGTAACTCTTATTTATTAATTCCTATAATTGAACTTTCAACTCCCTAAGTTCTTTTGGCACCACATTTAATGGTACCTGATAAGTAGGTGTTGTATCTGAAATTAAGTCGATAATAAACTCAACTTCCTTGTCAAATTGTAAATTTGATAACTTTTTAGGGAAAACATCCAGGAACTCTTGTATAATTGGTACATCCTCAGGTTTCATCTTCTCATCCTATGAAACCATCATATGGCCAAATAAGTTTCACACCTTTTAGTTAGTAGCTTCCTAGCCTTCATTGCTATTATTAAGCTTCCTGAAGTATTCCTTTGCTTCTTACAAATACTGTCTCTTGCTTACCAAATTTTTCAAACATTATCCATCCTTCAATCAATTCATATAGTTGTAACATTTATTCGGAGAATCCATGCTTTAAAGTGACATCAATTCCAGGAAATCTAATGGAATCACCTCATAACCATACCTATTACTACCCCAGGGCCTATAAAACTCTTATTCTGTTACAACTCTTCCACACTATAACAACAACCATTTAGGGACATGCCTTCCACAATCTTTCTCATTTTCCTTCTTTACATCTATAAAGTTATGTCGTGTTTTATCTAAACTCCTCGACCTAGCTGGGTATTCCTCCTTGGAATTTCCTGCCTGTCCATACCAAAAACATACATTTTCCTTTTACAACATGTCCCTCAAAGATGCTTACCACAATTCGTACATAAGGGTTTTACCCATACCAGCTATCATCCTGGTAGGATGCCAAAACCTTGATCTATCATCCATACTAATCACATGTCTTGGCTTCTTCCTTCCTACCCTATGCTGACTTATAGCTCCCGGTTCTTTTCAATACTTATTAGGTCATTCTCAACACCATACTTCCTTTCCGAATCCACTAGAACAGATTCAACACTTTCCGTCAACCCTTTGGCGATCTTGTTAAATATTCTTTTCCTGTCTGTGGAATCCTCGATTCCCCACCTGAAGTCTTTTCCTAATTTATCGGGTCTTTACCTTTCCATTCAATAACATTTGGATTCCCTCGAATCTTTGAATTTTTAAAGGTAGGCCAGGGTTCCTGTTGTCTGTCTGCATGCTTTACTTGCCACTTTTCTTGATATCTTCCTCTTACTTAGTTAGTACACATGCTAAGGACTCAAGACTCAAACATGTATATATAAACTTTTCCCCTTCTTAATCTTCCTACCGCCCCCAAATTCAAGGATAATTCACCACGTCAACTTTTAACTAATGACTCAGCCCAAGCCAATAAGTGAGTTTCTTTATTTAATATGTTTTTCTTTTCCTTTCTCCTCAATCTCTATAATTTGCATGGATTTTCACTTATATGATATTTAATATATCATTACTTTAGCGAAACATATTTGTTTAGGAATTTAGATTTTGGGGTTTACACTTAGCTTACACGAGCTTATTTCTTCATACTTCCACCCTCTATCCTTCCTAAGTCATGGCTTCATTCAACTCATTAAGAGACGTCTCATTACTTTCTCTTACTTAAAATAATTAGGGTTCGAGCTTTACACTAATCTATAAGTATATTAGTGGCTATCATAGTTATTGATAACTTTGAGTGTTAATTTTTCAAAATTGATAATCACTTATGAAACTTTACCAGTGATAGTCACTAATATTTTCAATCATTAATAACTTAATCTTTGATGACTTTCTTTCATAGTTAATAGTCACTTATAGAAGTCTATCATTGATAGCCAACTTATTGAATTTAATTAATAAAGTTAAAAACTTCAACTAAAGTGTAAGTGGGATGCCTAGAAATTAGCACTAATAGCATGTTATCAGTGATAAAAGCTATCAATGATAACATGTTATTTGATGGTAAAAAGGTATGACAAAAGTCATATTGTATAGCATGTTATCAGTGATGGAAACTGTCAATGATAACAATGATATAACTAACACCAGTGATATCAGTGATAGAACTTAGATGATATAAATGATATAAAAGTCGATTTAATTTGATGAAAGTCTATCATTAATAAACACTGCTAAAAGCTAACGATGATAGTGAAGGGATGGAATCCCAGTGCGGAAGCAAGTGATCACCTTTGTGTCAGTGAATTCTTTTTGGAATAAAAAAAAAAACTCCAGAGAAAATAGAACGATAACAACTTTAAACATGCTATCCACAATAAAGTACAGAGAGGAAACAGGATGTGAAACTTACCCTTGATGAAAAATACTTCTTCACGTTCTCCTCTCTTGAAGATCATGAACTCTTCTCTTCTTCACGAACACAACAACTTATAGGATTTCTCTTGGACACCACCACCAAAGCCTTCCTTGGCTATTCTCTAGATAAGAACCAAGATGGAGTTGTGGGCTTGTCTATTGAATTTTGGTGAGGAGATTGGAATTTATTTGAGAGTGAACTTTTGAAGAAGAAATGTCATAAAGGGAACACTTCATTTTCTTTCACATACTTTTTCAAAACTTCCTCTGTTTCCTATATATGAGAGAATGAGGGAAGTTATTTTGATAACTTCCTTCATCACGTAGGGAGTTATTTTACATTTAATTATATTGAAAATTTATATAATTAATTAAACTTTATATTATATCTCATATAATATAATCTATAGTTTATATTATATCATGTATAATATAATCTAACTTTAGATTCTCAAATATAACCTATATTTTTAATATAAATCATATTCATATTAATTTTAACCTATAGTTTTATATGAATTTCATTCATCTAATTAATATTTGAATCATATTAAAAAATATTATCTCTCTTATTAAACTTTATATCATAATGTATCCATATACATTATATTAGTTGCATCTCATACAATTAATTCTCTTTAATTAATTTGAATAATTCAAATTAATCCAAAACTAATTGGTTCTTATTTAACCCTTATTAAGTTAGTAAGAAAATCTTATGGACCTACAGATTAAAAGTTTCAATGTTACGAGATTAATTAATTAAACTACTTAATTAAATTAATCAACATTCATTAACTGCCAGTCACTTCACTAACTACCAATAATTCCTCTCTTCACATTGTAGATATATTTATGTGTCCATAGATATAACCAATCAACAGTAAGTTGACCCTTCATAAATTACTCATAGCTACAATTAGATCAAATTACCGTTTTACCTCTGTAGTTGCATCTGACTCCTTAAGTATCATGAATCCCTCTAATGAACAATTAGTTATAGTCCAATTATAAACTAGACTTCTTTCTGGCTAGTGAGAGGGTGAGACGCCTCATTGTTCAAGACTCAAAATCATTCCTGAATGGAGCAATTCATCTACTTACCCTAATAACGGGAATGAGTGAATTCCATCTTGTATAGCCGTGTTCCTAGCTCCCCACTCGAACGAATCTCCAAAATGGTAGGCATATTGAGTCGGCGAATTTGACCACTCTCACCTATACAGATCAAAGGACTTCCATAATATTAAGGAGTTCATAACTCAGTCAAGTTATTTATGATCATCCTAGTGAAATGTAAGTCTCTTAAAGTAACAACGTTATAAAGCGAGACTAATCATTTCACAATATGGTCTTATACAAATTCTTTATATAGGATACTTCCACTCATATGTCTCCACTTGAATGATCATGATTAGATCCTTTGTAACATTTTACAACAATTTTATCAATTACAAAGTGAGCAGTATTTATAGTGTTACCTAGATAAGGTACCCAACCCTTATCCCTATACTATAGACCATTCAGGTTATTACTTAAACATGATCCACTTGTATGCCAACCACATACAAGTTTACATTATATTGAATAACCTAGAATCTTAGTTTGTTAGAGGTTAACATAAACTAAATTTCAAATAAAATAAAACTTTGTTTTATTAAATAAATATTTCGTGTATAAATAATTTACAAACTAAGAAACCCACGAGATTTAGGGCACCATCCCCAACAATCTCCCACTTTTTCTAAAGTTAGCAGGAAGTATAAATACAAAGTAAAAAATAAGTACAATAGACAAAATAATAACTAGAGCATACACTACGCACCTAGTAACATCTTCCATTGGCCCTAGACTAGATGATACATGTCTAGTAGTCCAGACTCTTCAGGTGACTCTCAAACATTTAGCCACGAGAACCTTTATAAATGGATCAGTAACATAATGCTTCGAAGTAATCTGAATGATGATCACGGCCCCTCGATGCACAATCTCTTGGATGAGATGGTATTTGCACTCAATGTGCTTCCATCTCTTGTGACTCCCAGGCTCCCTAGAATTAACCACAACACCACTATTATCACAATAACGAGTGATGGACTTTGACATGTTAGGAACAACTTTCAAATCTGTCAAAAATTTTCTAGGCCATACAACCTCCTTGGTAGCTTCACAAGTCGCTGCATACTTTGCTCCATGGTAGAGTCAGCAGTGCAACCTTGCTTTGTGCTTCTTCAGACTACAACTCTCTGTTAAAAGTGAACACTGATCCTGATGTGAGTTTTCTAGAATCCCTATCAGTTTAAAAAGCAGAGTTAGTGTATCTTGTAAGGATCGAATTCTTAGTTCTTTACACAAGCATTTAGTCCCTAGTTCTCCAAAGATACTTGAGGATTATTTTAACTGCTATCTAGTGATCTAATCCTAGATTGGACTGACAATCTCCACTGCATAGCAAATGTCAGGTCTAGTACCTAACATTGCATTCATAAGGTCTCCAACAACTGATGCAGAAGGGAATCTTCTCATTTCCTCAAGTTCTTAAGGTTAGGTCACTATTCCTTAGACAATATAATTCCATGCCTAAAAGGTAATAACCCCTCTTGGAATTGTGCATCAAATATCAAACAAGCATCTTGTCAATATACGATGTCTGAGACAAGGTTAGTATTTTGTTCTTACGATCCCTGATGATCTGGATCCCTAGAATAACTACGCCTTTATCAAATCTTGTTAGAGTTAACAACTTGCATGCAGAAACAATTAGGATCTTAAGCTCTTTAATTACATTAATTTTGAGGATTAAGTGAAGAAAATCGGAACGATGATTTCCGTGAGCAGCGAAAGCAAGACTATTCCAAATTTCATCAATACATTTACAGTCGACTTCAATATAAGCGGTTATGCAAATATACAGAGAAATTACAGCATGAACTATAAATGTACAAAGAGACAAACTCTATACGAACATCGGTAGAAACGTCTCCACGCTCTGATGCGCACTCTGATCGATCACAGTAATCATGAGTACCCGATCTACACTACCGCAATACCGCACGAACACTTCACACTCGTCCTGAACGATCTCCTCAGTCACGAAGTCCTCCGCAACATTGAATGGCCTCCATAGCACCACGAACGGCCTCTGGAAAACCTCGACATTTTCGAGTTGATTCTGACACCACCAACAAGGCGACCTTGGTATTCTCGGTGTGAGAATCGAAAGGGTGGGCTCTGTTCGGACTTTGTGTGAGGCAGACGAACGAAGGAAAGAACGATCGCGTACATGATTGGGAAAGTGGGAGAAGTCGAAGACATATCGTATAGGTCGATGCCCAATCGTTTATATAAAACTATGCGATCGTCTAGCAAAAGCTATGAGATCGTTTAGCTCTATCGTCTAGCTCGGTCGATTCTACATGATTGTTTACCTTGGGCTAACGATCGTCTAGCAAAGCTATGTGATCGTTTAGTAAACATTGCACAGTCGTTTAGCTAGCACCTACACGATCGTTTACCTAGCCCAGTTGACGTTTTGTAAATCTGTATTTACTTGACAACTTCCGTGAGTTTCTTTTCGCCAGAGAGAAAACTCAAATTCTTTTTCAATCTTTGTAAAAACCCTTTTTTACAAAATAGGAAACTGATTTCCTTTTAAACTCACGATTACCATGATCAATAACCACCCACTACATTTGGTTATTTGAAAGAAAAAGTATTAATTATCTAATAATTAATATTATATAAATATAAATGATAACCAACTTATCATACTATATTTATAACCTATAGTTTTAATATTTCATCTCATGAAACATATAAACCATAGTTCTTTTCCTATTCCATGGTACTTAATGTAAATCTCATTTACATCAATCCTCCACTAGATGTAGCTTATACATCAAACCGATTATATCACATATAATCAAAATATGTAAAACCCGAATTTAGGTTCCTTAGATAAGTGTATTTAGCCTAAAAGGAATACTATATGATATATATATATTCTTTGTATTATTATTATTAAAATAATGTAATGTGTTATGTATGGGAATTTAGAAGAAAGAGAAGGAAATATCCTTAATGGAGAAAATTAATCATTGTCTGGTTGAAGGCATTAAGAGAGGGTGATGTGGCAATTCATTCATTGATTTCAAGAAGCGGCAGAGAGATTAAAAGGAAAGAGAATCTCCAAAGGCATGGTTTCGACAATTGAGAAGAAGTAATTTAGTGAATTCAGTGCCATTTGAGAGCTGGGAAAACTTGGTTTTCGAGGTGATTTTGTTGGAGAAAGATTGCAAGAGGTGATGAACAAAGGAGGAGAATTTGCAAAGGAGGCAGAACCAAGGAGAGATCCGGACCAGTGGTGAAGTTTGGAAGTTCCAAGCCAAATCACCAGGAAGTTTGAGCTGAAATTTTTAAGGTAACAAGCTAACCCAATTTTAAATAAGTTTGTAGAAGGAAGTTTCTTGAAAAGGGCTCAGGATTATGAGTTATGAATTTTTGAAGTTGTACTAGGGAATTGATCATAAGCAATTCAGCATGGAGGATTACAGTGAGCTATTGTAGGTTGGGTGTCGCTCTCGGGGAATTCACGCTAAGAGATTGAGGTGAGTATCGCTAAAGAATTTCATAAAGAAAAGCGTGGTATCGCTCTAGAGGGTATCGTTGGTGTCGCTCGTGAAGGATCTTGCTAGTGAAGATCTCTTCAGTCTCGCTAGTGAGGATCTCTCTAGTGTCGCTTGTGAAGGATTCTCGCTAGTGAAGATCTCTCTAGTCTTGCTAGTGAAGATCTCTCCAATGTTGCTTGTGAAGGATCTTGCTAGTGAGGATTCTCCAGTTTCGCTTGTGAGGATCTCGTTAGTGTCGCTTGTGAGGATCTCGCTAGTGTCGTTTATGAGGTTCCCTCCAGTGTCGATGGTGCGGATCTCGCCAGCATCGCTTGGGGGGAATCTTGCTGGTGAAGCTGGCTGTGTTGTTGGAAATGTTTTTAATAAATAAACTGTTTAAGATAAGCTAGGATTTTAAGTAGTGTAACCAAGAGTTATATATCTTTTCAGGCCAAGAGGAGCTGGGGAAAACGTATAAACCAGTGGGAGCTTAACAAACAGTAAGTGACTAAGCAGATTCCAAGTTTTAATATTCAAGCATGCCTGATCATGTAAAGCACAGTGGCATTAATGATGTATTTACCCTACCTTAAGCATCCAATTGTGAGAGAATAACTAAATTCATGTCCCCTGGCTTGTAAGTGTGTAGTTCAGGCCAAGGTATGTTGGATAATTCTTACAAAAGCCATGTTCTCTTTATGATATATGCTTTTTAATGGAAAGTTACAGGAGAATGGATTCTTGTGTAAATGAGTTACAATGGGGTAGCTTTTGTATAAGACTAGGCTATGAAACTTAATTTGTTGTTACAAAATTCATTAGGTATTGAAAGACATTTGAGAAGGTACCTGGCCAATTTGATACCGAAGGGCTTTTTAGAAGGTATCCGACCAACTTGATACCGAAGGACTTATGAGAAGGTATCATGGAAGCTCAATACCAAACGACATGTTTGAGAAAGTATCCCAACCAATTAGGTACCGTAGGACTTTTGAGAAGGTACCCGTCCAATGCGATACCGAAGGACTTTTGAGAAGGTACCTGGCCAATTTGATACCGACGGACTTATGAGAAGGTGTCATAGGAGTTTGATACTGAAGGACATGTCTGAGAAGGTATCTGAGCGAAAGTATCAAGTATTAGGATATATAGTGTGGCCACGTGCACATAGGCAGTTATGAATGGGGACCAAGGTGTGGGTCTCAGGGCTGATTGTAAACATTGGAAGCTAGAGCATTTAGGCTCGTTCTCACATAGAGAATAATAATGTTGGTGATATATAGAGAATAACTTAGAAGCTATATCTAGGGACATTTGTGGAATACACTCGTTTGTATGTGTACATGTTCGTAGTATTGTTATGCTTGTTACATTTTGATTCTATAGTCACTTACTGGGCTGTTAGCTCACCAAATTTCTTTGTATTTTCTTCTCTTAGGTAGTGGTCAGTTTCCTCAAAGTTGATCCTACTGCAGGTTGCCACTAACGGACTCGGCTTATTAAAGAAAACTTAGGTTGATAACTTGACTATGTACACATGTTTTGTAAAAGGGACTAGCTTAGGGAAGGTTTGGGCCTTCTAAGATGTTTCCTTTTTGTTTCTTAGCATGTGAATTGTGGTTGTGTGTGTATATATTTACTTTTGACTCATAAAATTTTGTATAGGAGGTTGTGGTATGTGTATATTATTAGTTTTGTAACATGATGGTATGTTAGGTTTAATGATGTGTAGGTGGTAGCAGACAGTAAGGGCTAGTAGCTACCACGGTCATGTCCTCTCTTTGAATAAAAGAGTGATTAAGGAAGGGGTGTGACAAAATACCTCTTGTCAATTTGAACATTTCAAATCAACACCAAGAACTTAATCCTTCAACATGAATTCAAGCTACCAAGGGACCTCATAGACCTATAGATTCGAAGCTCCAACGGTACGTGAATAACTGACTGAACTCTTTAGTTACGGGATCCACCATCCGTTAACTGCCAGGCACTCCACTAAAGACCGACAGCTGAACTCTCCTCACTAAGATATATTATGTGTCCATTTTAATCAATGAGCAGTGCGACAACCCTTCACAGATCGCTCGTAAGTATAGCTGAGCCAATAACCGTTATGCCCCTGTAGTTACATTTGTCTCCTTAAATACCACTGATCCCTCTAATGAACATAAATTATAGTCCTACTATGACAGAGTCTTCTCTTTCAAAGAGAAGTTGTGGACACTATGTTCAAGCCCCAAAATCAGCCCTTAAAGGAGTAATCTCTCTACTTATCCCTGCTTCAAGAATGGAGTGAATTCCATATTGTGGATTGAGTTCCTAGCTCCCAGATCAGACAAGTCCCTAAAAAGGTAGGCATGTTGAGTTGGAAATCTGGCCACTCTCACCCAACTAATCAAAGGACCGCCCTCAAAGGTAGAAGTTCACAAAACACTCAGGATTGAGGTCATGTCACCTATGGTTGTTTAAGTGAGATGTAAGTTTCTAGTATCAACGACGTTATATACAAAGTCTAGTCATCTCGTGGTCCAGATCTTATACAAACTCTTTGTATAGGACTCCCCCACTCCACGTCTCCACATGAATGGTTAGGATCAACTATCTGTAGTAATTTACAACACTTGCAAACCTCAACAAAGTGGGTCGTATCCGTAGTGTCACCAGGATCAGGTATCCCACCTTAATCCTTATACTACAGACCGATTTAGGTTATCATTTAAGGCATGATCCACTTGTATATCACATATACATGCTTAAGTTCACATAAGATAACCAAGGAGCTTTGTTTATTGGATATGAGTAAATGCCAGAATTAAATAACACTTATTTTATTCATTTAACAATGTGTATCTTTACAAAACAACGAGGCTCCGGGAGAATTAGGACACCAATCACAACAATTTCTCACTTATCCTAATGACTCGGGAGACTAATGTACAATACAATAAAATGTACAATATACAATAAAGTAGGACATACCCCAGTATCATCTCCCACTTTCCCTAGACAAGATGCCGCATGTCCCCAGACCTAGACTCTCCAGGTGACCCTCGAACACTTTAGCTGTGAGGGCCTTTGTAAAGGGATCAACAACGTTGTGCTTCGATGCGATCTGCTCGAATATCAGATCATCGCGACGCACAATCTCCCTGATCAGGTGATATTTTTGTTTTATGTGCTTACCTCGACAATGACTCCGAGGATCCTTCGAATTTGCCACAACCCCGCTGTTATCACAATAAAGAGTGATAGGCAAATTCATATTTGGACAACTTCCAAATTTGTAAGGAACTTCCTCAGCCAAACAGCCTCTTTAGCTACTTCACAAGCCGCTACGATTTCGGCTTCCATAGTGGAGTCCGCGATACATCTTTACTTGATGCTTCGCCAAACTACAACCCCTCCATTCAGAGTAAACATTGACCCCGATGTCGATTTGCGAGAATCTCGATCGGTCTGAAAGTCAGAGTCCGTGTATCCTATAAGGATTAGATCCTTATCTCCATATACAAGCATGTAGTCCTTCATTCTCCGAAGATCCTTGAGGATCGTCTTGACCGCCGTCCAGTGATCAAATCCTTGATTAGACTGATATCGACTGAAAATCCCTACTGCATAGTAAAGGTCGGATCTGGTATACAACATAACATACATCAAGCTTCCTACAACAGAAGCATAGGGAATCCGTCTCATCTCCTCAACTTCTTGAGGTGTCTTAGGATATTGATCCTTAGACAGAACGATTCCATGTCTGAAAGGTAACAAACCCCTCTTGGAATCCTGCATCTTGTACCTGATCAACATTTGATCAATGTACGATGCCTGAGACAGGGCTAACCGTTTATTCTTGCAATCCCGAATGATCTGGATCACGAGCTGTTATAATTAAATTATAACTTTAATTATAATTTTACTGAAGTTGAATAAATAATAATAATAATTTTCATACAAAACACCATATGTGGATACGTCTTGAAAAATTATAGTGAGAATAATAATAAAAAAACAAAAAATAAGGGGAAAAAAAGTAGTATGAATTAAGTTTAAGATTTATAGAATGCACATGAACTAAAATTAGATATTTGAAAAAAAATGATTAAAATTAAATAATATTGAAAATATAGAAACCAAAATGATATTTTAATCTATTTTTTTTAACTTTACCTAAAAAAGATAAGTAAATAAACAAATAAAATTTCGTAGCGACTTTCCTTCTATTAAATTAAAAAGAAAACGTATTTTCTTCTCTTATCTTCAGTTTTACATTACCTTCTCCAATTTGTTGGTTAGTTGATAAGTTGTCTTCCTAATATAGTCATTTGCTGGACATGATAAGAATGTACATTTAGCCTCTCAATTGTTTAGAGTGGATTAATAGTGTTTTTTTTTTTTCTTTTATAGTCTTTCATAAATTAATTGGTGGTAGAAAAATGGTATTGTAATAGAAATTACTTATTTAATGATGAAAATTAGTTTGAGCATCTTCTAAAAATACCTATTAAAAAAATATCTAAAGGGGCTTTTAAATCAATCATTTAATTAAATCTCTTAAAAGTGCTAGAAATAAATGTTTGACCTTAAAAATATTTTTTTTCCTTCTCAAAATGCATCTCACGTGTAACTTTATTTCGTTTAGGTGGTCGGTGAAATTGTTGGAAACTAAAGTGGTCTTTGAGAGTTTGAGAAGTCTTTATGATGCATGAAAAGGTGATAATCTTCCAGTATTACGTCATTATACTTTTGAACCAGTTAGATTCTGACTCAACTTTTCAATAAATGTTTTCCTTTTTCATAAAATCTCTAAAGCGGAGAACAAAGATACTCATAATTTAGTTGTTTTGACATCTTCTTGATCCTTTAGGTTTCGAAAATGTCTTTCCTTCTTCTCTTTTACCCCTCCTCCTCAAGAGGGATTAATTTTTTGTTTTTGGTTGTTTGAATGAGTATTCATTTTTTTTAGAAAATTATAATAAATTGAAAAATCAATATATATATATATATATAGCACTCTTTAAAATATTTGTAAATATGGAAAAAAATTTTAACATTGTTGCATTACAGAAACATGCATTGGAAGAAAATAAGTTCGTTAAACATTCTTATTCCTTAATTTTGATATCAAAATAGGCATATTCATAAAGTATTAAGAGGGTTTCAACACATTCCTTTGAAGATCCTCTTCAATTACGAATTTGAGCTGAAAACTTCTCTAATTGAAGTCATGGACCACCAAGAGATTTTCTCTACTATTCTCAACCTTGAATTTAAGTGGTGGAACTCACAATTGAGCTGAATTTGTGAGGGAATTGGAGTGGATTTTCAGGTGAAGAAGAAAACCTACTACATTGACAATTTTCTATACACAAGCATTTAGTCCCTTGTTCTCCAAAGATACTTGAGGATAATTTTAACTGTTGTCTAGTGATCTAATCCTAGATTGGACTGATATCTACTGACAATCTCCACTGCATAGAAAATGTCAGGTCTAGTACATAACATTGCATTCGTAAGGCCGCAAACAACTGATGCATAAAGGAATCTTCTCATTTCCTCAAGTCCTTAAGGTTAGGTCACTATTCCTTCGACAATACAATTCCATGCCTAAAAAGTAATAAACCACTCTTAGAATTGTGCATTGAATATCTGACAAACATCTTATCAATATACGATGCTTGAGACAAGACTAGTATTTTGTTCTTACGATCCCTGATGATCTGGATCCCTATAATAAACTATGCCTTTAAGACTACCGTTATAGTCTTCTCCACTATTCTTCAGCCTCAGAATAGATTGAGGGATCGAAATTATGGTGAATTCGCAGGGAATTTATAGAGTTTATGCATTTTGGTGTAAAAGTTTGAGAAAAACGAATTCTTCTCTAATTTTCAAATTTGCATGAATTTTTTTCTAAATGAAATTTCTTCCATTTATAGAAGAAATCATGCACGAGAGGAACAACCTTCCATTGACACCAAGGTCACATGAAATTCAAGTGGGATAGATGTTTAATAAGTGAAAAATGTTGGATAAACCCATTAATTCCACTTAAATTTTATATTTTCCAAAAATAAAATTAAAAAAGAACTTTAATTATAAATAAAATTAATTTAGATAATGAATTTTGAATAAAATTTCTTTAAGACCAATTTTAAATAAAATTAATTCTAATAATTAATTTTAAATAAAATTTATTTTAAATAATTAATTAATTAATTAAATTTAATATCAAATATTAAATTAATTAAAATACCAATTAACTTATGAATTTAATATCAAATATATACCAGATCCCCGACTTGGTTGTTGTTCCTGTCGTTTTCTATATTCCATCTTCTTCTTTTTCTGTTATGTCTTGCTCTACAACGAAAGGTCCGTCCAATTTCAGGGTCAATATTGAATTCAAGGTCAATATTTGTACTTATATGTTGTTTGCCGCTTTGTCGATAAAGCCAACAATACACCTAAAATCAAGAGGGTGCTTGCAGAAACACAAATTCAAACACTCAATTATGTGAACTCACAAGTTATAATGACATTATAACTTTAATTATGATTTTATTGAAGTTGAACAAATAATCATAATTTTTTTTTATACAAAACACCATATGTGAACATGTCTTGAAAAATTATAGTGAAAATTCTCATAAAAAATAGAAAATAAGGAAAAAATAAAAAAAAAAAAAGTAGTATTAATCAAGTTTAAGATTTATTGAATGTACATTGGTTACAATTAGATATTTGAAAATAAAATGAGTAAAATTAAATAAATTTTAAAGTAAAGAAACCAAAATGATATTTTAATATGATTTTTTTTAACTTACCTAAAATAGATGAGTAAATAAACAAATAAAATTTTATAACTGCTTTCCTTCTAATAAATTAAAAAGAAAACGTATTTTCTTTTATTATCTTCAGTTTTACGTTACCCTTTGCAATTTGTTGGTTAGTAGAAAAGTTGTCTTCCCAATATAGTCATTTGCCTCGACATGATAAGAATGTACATTTAGCCTCTCAATTGTTTAGAGAGGATTAATAGTGTTTTTTTTTTTAATTTTTATAGTCTTTGATAAATTAATTGGTGGTAGAAAAATGGTATTGTAATAGAAATTACTTATTTAACGATCAAAATTAGTTTGAGCATCTTCTAAAAATATGTATTAAAAAAATATTTAAAGGGGCTTTTAAATCAATCATTTAATTAAATCTCTTAAAAGTGCTAGAAATAAATGTTTGACCTTAAAAATATATTTTTTTTCCTTCTCAAAATGCATCTCACGTGTAACTTTATCTCGTTTAGGTGGTCGGTGAAACTATTGGAAGCTAAAGCGGTCGTTGAGAGTTTGAGAAGTCTTCATGATCCGTGAAAAGTGATAATCTTCCAGTATTGCACCATCATACTTTTGAACCAGTTGGATTCTTACTCAACTTTTCAATAAATGTTTTCCTTTTTCATAAAATCTCTAAAGAGGAGAACAAAGATGCTCATAATTTTGTTGTTTTGACATCTTCTTGGTCCTTTAGGTTTTGAAAATGTCTTTCCTTCTTCTCTTTTACCCCTCCTCCTCAAGAGGGAGTAATTTTTTGTTTTTTGTTGTTTGAATGAATATTCATTTTTTTAGAAAAATTATAATAAATAGAAAAATCAAGAAAAAAAATAAATATATAGCACTCTTTAAAATATTTGCAAATATGAAAAAATGTTAACATTGTTGCATTACAGAAACATGCATTGGAAGAAAACAAGTTCGTTAAACATTCTAATTCCTTAATTTTGACATCAAAATAGGCATATTCATAAAATATAAAGAGGGTTTCAACACATTCCTTTGAAGATCCTCTTCAAATACGAATTTGAGCTGCAATCTTCTCCAATTGAAGTCATAGACCACCAAGAGATCTTCTCTATTATTCTCAACCTTGAATTGAAGTGGTGGAACTCACAATTGAGCTGAATTTGTGAGGGAATTGGAATGGATTTTCAGGTGAAGAAGAAAACCTATTGCATTGACAATTTTCAGCAGCCTCCTACTCTCAATCTCAGAAATTGAAGTAGTTTTTGTTTTTTTCTACATGCAGGAACTGAAAAGCAACCCCAATGACACTTCAATTGCATGAAGTTAATGGGCAAGATGCATTAATTTAGGAGAAACACCTCCTTACTTCACCAAAATGTGGAAAAGTCCACTACTAAGTTTCAAAATTCCAAGTTCTATTTTCAATCTTTAATTTTAATTCATTCAAAACTGGTTAAAATAAAAACCAATATTTCAATTTCTGAAATTGAAATAAAAATGAAAAGTAATTTTGATCTTTAATTAGTTAAACAAATTTAATTAATTAAACTTAATATCAAATATTAAAATAATCACATACCTAATTTTAAACATGAATCCTATTCATGTAATTAATATTTAAATAAATATTTAAATATTATATCCAATTTCTTTTAGTTTCGATAAAGTAAATGTTAATTAATTATGTCAAATATAATTATACAAACCCTAATTTGAATTTGAACTTGAACTATTCAAATCCAAATCTTTTGAACATTTCAAATTAAATTTCAATTTGAACACTTCAAATTGATATCATTCCAAATTCACTCAATTTATTATTTCAAGGTATTTATGTTTTACGAGCTAGTAGAGGAACTTTATGGACCTAAAGATCATGAGCTCCAACCATTTGAAATTAATTGGCTAAAACTCTTTAGACCGGATTACAATATCCAAACTATCGAGTCATACCACTATAGCTTGATAGTTGCACTCTCCTCACTATAGATATATTTATATCTACTTGATTTAACCATAATCAGTAAGTCGACCTTTCATAGGTTATTCGTAATAACGGTTGAGTCAAATGTTGTTTTACCCCCAAAATTACGTCTTGCTGCTTAAGTTCCACTGATCGTCTAATGAACAATTGATTTATAATCTAATCACTAAACTGAATCCCTTTCGAGCTAATGAGAGGGTGGGGCCCCTTGTTCAAGACCTAAATTCAACTCTTAAGAGAACAACCTTCCTCCTATCCCTAAATTGGATAGACATGAATTAGAGGGTTTCATAACATACCTTTGTAGATCAACTTGAATCTCGAATTCAATTGCAAATCTTCTCCAAATCTACTTGTGAACCACCTCAAGGTCTTCTCTATTATTTTCTTGGCGCCTTAGATTGAGTTGTGGGACTCAAAATAAGCTTGAATAAAAGGAATTTGGAGAACAAGCACACTATTGCACCTTGAAAGAACACCTTCTTCAACCTCTCAAGTTTTCAGCAAAAACTCAACAAGTACATCAGTTTGCATGCCTAATTTCCACTTCAATATTCTCTATTTATTGCAGGACTATCATGTAATGAAGATTGCTGCATGAAGAGTATTGTTACATGAAGAATAGTTCATGCTTGGAAATTTGACTCAAGGAAAATGGTGGGAAATGAGTGAGCTCTTTGGTAAGTAAGTGGAGATCTCCCACTTTTCCATTTTCAAAATTTCAATTTTGTTTTATAAATTGATTTCCAAAATAAATTTTGTTTTCAAAATTGAAAACTTTTATTAATTCCACAAAATTAATTCATTAATTTATTCTCTAATCAAATTAATAATAAGTAATTAATTAAACAATTTAATTAATTTTAATTAATTCAGTATCAAATATTAAATTAGTTTAACTTTATTCTAAATTGAACGTTTCAAATTAACTTATCACGCTACACTAAGGCTAATTCATTTATGAGCTGGTAGGGGGACCTCGTGGACCTACAGATCATGGCCTCCAACGATCCGAGATTAACTGGCTAAACTCTTTACACCGAAGTAATCCCCATTGGTTAACTATTTGGTCACTCCACTAAAGCCTAAAGTTGAACTCCCCTCACTCTAGATATATTATGTCCACTCAATATAATCATGATTAGTAAGTTAACCCTTCATAGGTTGTTCATAATAACGACTGGGTCAAATGTCTGTTTTACCCCCAAGATTACCTCTTGTTTCTTAAGCCCTACTGATCCACTAATGAACAATTGGTTTGTGATCCGATCAACAAACCGAGTCCCTATCGGGCCAATGAGAGGGTGGGGCCACTTGGTCAAGACTCAGAGTCAACACTTAAGGAAACAACCTCTCTACTATCTTTGAAAGCGGGTAGGAGTGAATTCCATCTTGCACCCTATGTCTCCAGCTATCTACCCGTTCAAATGGAGGTTTATTGAATCGGTGCTATTGAGCCAACCCTCACCTATGCAAATCTAAGGACAATCCTGAACAAAAAGGAGTTCATAGTTAGCTTAGAATTAAGGTCAAGTTACCTAGGTTATCGCTTTGAAATAGTCAGTCTTAAACAGTAAACAACGTTATAATGTAAAAGTGATTGATTTCGTGGTCCGATCTTGTACAAACTCATTACACAGGATGACCCTACACCTCATGTCATAACATGTATGAATTAGGATCACATCGTCTGTGCACTTTACAACTCCTTGTAACAACTATAGAGTGTACCGCATCCGATAGTGTTACCCGAATAAGGCACCCAACCTTATTCTTATACTATAGATCATTTTGACTATTTACTCGAACCTGATCCAGTTTTATGACTCCACATAAAGCTTAAGTATTCATATAATAGCCATGGATCTTAGTTTATTGTATTTAATCTTTACAAGTGCTATTTATAAATTGAATAACAATTTTGTTGAAGAAATGTTGAATAACATTTTTATTGGCAATAAAAAATGTTTAACTCTACAAACTGCCAGTTTTAAGACATACAATCCAATGAACATGTAAACTTTTAAAAAAAAATTTAAAATTTTAAAATTTTCCCTTGTTTGTACGTTAGGGCGTACACATTTCCATCTTCTTCTCTTCATCTTTTTCTTCTTAGCCCATCCTTATGTGATATATTTTGTATTGGCCTAGTGGCCCATTGTATAAGGTGCCTTTTTTCTTTGATTTCCGATTCCCTTCTAGAAACAATATGGTTATTTTTGTTTTTATTAAGTGTGGATGGGTCTGTTTGTTTTTGCAAGAGTTTTTATTCCTAGTTTTTCTTTATATAATGGTTATGTATATTCCCATTGATATAATGAAAATATAAGGTTTTCTCTTGCATTGCTTATCTTTTCTTCTTCCTTGCTTTTGTTATGAAAATCCTATAAGATCGACCAGATATATCCAGGCTTCAGAGCTTCTGCATCACAATTCAACCAAACAAATGGAGTTTTTCTCTTATCTAAAAGCTCCATTTTTGCTCTCGACTTCTACGCTGGTGCCAATGACAATACGTACTCACTTGGAATCACACATATTTTCAATTCAAAAGTAATGTGGACCGCGAATAGTGATTTTCATGTTAACGACTCTGCCTTTTTCGTGTTCAAAGCATCTTTAATTTTTGGCTGAAATTTGTGTGAAAATCGTCTGAAATTTCATCCTTCTCACAATGATTTTGCATGTAAAAATGAAAAGGAAAGTTAGAAGGAATGAACATGTAATTTGTGTGTTTTGAGAATATACCACATGTAAGAAGGATAGCCACATGTTGAGTTATTTTTTTAAACACTAGCACCTTTTGCTACAAACCCTTGATAATATTTTCCTGCAAATAGAAGGTCACCCTTTTGTGTTATATTTCTACCCATGATATCTACTGATAGCATGTTATTTGACGGTAAAAAGGTATGACAAATGTTATATCTGATAGCATGTTATCAGTGATAGAAACTGTCAACGATAACCATGATATAAGTGACATCAGTGATATCGGTAATAGAACTTAAATGATATCAATGATTTAAAAGTCGATTTCATTTGATGAAATTCTATCATTAATAAACACTGCTAAAAGCTAATGGTGATAGTGAAGGGATGGAATCCCAGTGTGGAAGTGAGTGATCACCTTTGTGTTAGTGAATTCTTTTTGGAATAAAAAAAAGAAAACCAGAGAAAACATAAAACGATAAACAACAATAAGCATGCTGTCAAAAATGGTATAGAGAGGAAAGGGAAGATAGAACGATAACAACTTTAGGAATGCTATCCACAATAAAGTACAGAGAGAGGAAACATGATGAGAAGCTTACCCTTGATGAAAAATATTTCTTCACGTTCTCTCTCCCAAAGATCATCCTCTTCTCCTTTTCACAAACACAACAACTTACAGGATTTCTTTTGGACACCATCACCAAAGCCTTCCTTGGCTATTCTCTAGGTAAGAACTAAGCCAGAGTTGTTGGCTTGTCCATTGAATTTTGGTGAGGAAATTGGAATTTGTTGAAGAGTGAATTTTTGAAGAATAAATGACATAGAGGGAACACTTCATTTTCTTTCACGTATCTTTTCAAAATTTCCTCTATTTCCTATATATGAGAGAATGAGGGAAGTTGTTTTTACAATCCCTTCAGCACGTAGGGAGTTATTTTTACATTTAATTATATTAAAAAAATAATATAATTAATTAAACTTTANTATATCTCATATAATATAACATATAGTTTATATTATATCATATATAATATAATCTAACTTTATATTCTCTTATATAACCTATATTTTTAATATAAATCATATTCATATTAATTTTAAGCTATAGTTTTATATGAATTTCATTCATATAATCAATATTTGAATCATATTCAAATATTTATCTCTCTCATTAAACTTTATATTATAGTATATCTATATACATTATATGAGTTGCATCTCATACAGTTAATTCCCTTAAATTAACTTGAACAATTTAAATTAATCCAAAATTAATTGATTTTTATTTAACCCTTATTGAGCTAGTAAAGGAATCTTATGGACATACAGATTAAAAGCTCCAATGATACAAGATTAATTAATTAAACTACTTAATTAAATTCATCAACATTCATTAACTGCCGGTCACTCCACTAACTACTGATAGCTACACTCTTCGCATTGTAGATATAATTCTGGGTCCATGGATATAACCAATCAACAATAAGTTAACCCTTCACAAATTGCTCATAGTTACAAGTATAAACTAGACTTCTCTCTGACCAGTGAGAGGGTGAGGCGCCTCATTGTTCAAGACTCAAAATCAGCCCTTAAGGGAACAATTCATCTACTTACCCTAACAATGAGAATGAATGAATTCCATCTTGTATAGCTGTGTTCCCAGCTCCTCATTCGGACGAATCTCTAAAATTGTAGGCATATTGAGTCGAAGAATCGAACTACTCTCACCTATACAGATCAAAAGACCGCCATAATATGATGGAGTTCACAACTCAATCAAGTTATTTATGGTCATCCCAGTAAAATGTAAGTCTCTTTAAGTAACAACATTATAAAGTGAGACTAATCATTTTGCAGTCCAGTCTTATACAAATTCTTTATATAGGATACCCCCACTCATATGTCTCCATATGAATGATTAGGATTAGATTATTTGTAACATTTTACAATAATTGTATCAATTACAAAGTGAGTCGTATTCATAGTGTTACCTAGATTAGGTATCCAGCCTTATCCATATACTAAAAACCATTTAGATTATTACTTAAAGATGATCCACTTGTATGTCAACCACATACATGTTTAAGTTATATTGAATAACCTAGAATCTTAATTTGTTGGAGGTTAATGCAAACTAAATATCAAATAAAATAACATTTTATTTTATTAAATAAATAATTCATATATAAATAATTTACAACTAAGAAACCCATGAGATTTATGGCATCAATGGCAACAATCTTCCACTTGTCCTAAAGTTAGCGGGATGTACAAATACAAAGTAAAAACAAAATACAGTACACAAAATAATAAACTAGAGCATACATTACGAACCTAGTAACATCTTCCATTTTCCCTACACTAGATGATGCATATCTCGTAGTCCCAAACTCTCCAGGTGACTCTCAAACATTTAGCCACGAGGACCTTATAAATGGATCAACAACATTGTGTTCCGAAGTAATCTTCATGACGATCACATCCCCTCAATGCACAATCTCTTGGATGAGATGATATTTGTACTCAATGTGCTTACATCTCTTGTGACTCCTAGGCTCCCTAGAATTAGCCACAACACCACTATTATCACAATAAAGAGTGATGAACTTTGACATGTTAAGAACAACTTTCAGACCTGTAAAAAATTTTCTAGGCTATATAACCTCCTTGCCAGTTTCACAAGTTGCTACATACTTTGCCTCCATGGTAAAGTCAATAGTGTAGGCTTGCTTTGTGCTTCTTCAAACTACAGCTCCTCTATTAAGAGTGAACATTGATCCTGATGTGGATTTCCTAGAATTCCTATCAGTCTAAAGAGTAGAGTTAGTGTATCTTGTAAGGATCAAATTCTTAGCTCTATACACAAACATTTAGTCCCTAGTTCTCTAAAGATACTTGAGGATGGTTTTGATTACTGTACAGTGATCTAATCCTAGATTGGATTGATATCTACTGAAAATCTCCATTGCATAGCAAATATCCGGTCTAATACATAACATTGCATTCATAAGGTCGCCAACAACTTATGCATAAGGGAATCTTCTCATTTCTGCAAGTTTTTAAGGCCGCCAATATAATTCCATGCCTAAAAGGTAATAAACCCTCTTAGAATTGTGCATCAAATATCTGACAAGCATCTTGTCAATATACGATGCCTGAGACAAGGCTAGTATTTTCTTTCTTACGATCCCTGATGATCTGGATCCCTAGTTACACCGAAATATGGGCTTAATGTGGGCCTAAAAATGCCAAAATATTCCTTAGCCCAGTTAATTGGGCCCAAATGCCAGACCCAAGTCCAACTAATTAGATCCAAAGACCAGGTCTAAGTCCAATTAATTAGGCCCAAAGACCAGGCCAAGTCCAATAAATTAGGCCCAAAGACCAGGCCTAAGTCCAATTAATTAGGCCCAAAGGTCAGGCCCATCGACCAATCAAGCCCAGACCCATGAGCCAACTAGGCCCAAGCCCATGAAGCCTATCAGAGAGCTCTATAAATAGAGAAACTCTCCTCATTTGCAAGGGTCAGCAATTTTACATTTAGAGAGCCCAAAGAGAATTCATCAACAAGCAGAAGACTCCCAAGACTACTGAAACTACACTCCTAGAAGATAGAAGACCTTTGAAGACACAAAGACTCTTCCAAGATTTCTACTTCAAGAACATTCGGTGCCTTTCTTCTTCAAGTCAAGTACATCCACTAAATCGCGAAAGAATCAGAGGATCAAGTACTAGAGATCGAACCACATCATATCAAATCAATATCGACATCAACACCAACTTAAGCTCAACTCCACAATAAACATTTATCTAGAAATGTCATATGAACAAATTGGCACACTTGGTGGGACATTTCTACCTCTCATCTCTCTCTCTCAGCATCCAAACAAGACAAATGGCACTAAAGAAGATGGCATCTAGAGCTTCCTCAACAAACAGCTCTTACACAGGACCTGTCACCTGTAGTCGCTTAAGAGAAGTCACGCAGGAGCAAGAGCAAAGCTCCCTAATCGCACACAACATCTTGAGGCAAATGACGGAGTCCCAACGAGGCGGGTTTGTCATCAAGGAGAACCCCCTGTTTGATAACTCTACTTCCGCCTCCAGTAAGCCGAAAAGGGATTCGCAGCCAGATGTGATTTCTGTGATGATGGCAGATGTGACGGCTGAAGCGACCATGGCAGAGATGGAAAGGAATATCAACTTTCTGATGAAAGCTGTCGAGGAGCGAGACCATGAGATTGCTGCCCTAAGAGAATAGTTGCAGTCAAGAGGTTGTTGAATCAAGCCAAGCACCTACGGTCAAAGTAACTGACAAAGGAAAGACCGTACTGTAAAAAAACTAGCTGCAACAGTCAGCTTTAGTGACCTCTTTGTTAGTCCAACAGTTGCAAGACATGATCATGACCTCCATAAGGGCTTCGTATGGAGGCCCGACTTAGACTTCCTTCATGTATTCTAAGCCATACACCTAGAGGGTCAATAACTTGAGAATGCATACAAAGTATCTGTCATACCTCGCACCAGATTTCCCTTCTAACCTAGAACGAAGCGTGAAGACATTAAACATCAGTTCTCTCCATGACATCTAACGTCTCAATTCTTAACATATTCTATACTCAAGATCAAACCCAAACTTCCAAAACCCATTTCCAAAAATAATCTATGTTCATTGACAGAGTTTAGGAATTTGATTTAGTTTAAATCACAATACTGTTTAAAGAGATTTACAGACCAACAGTAAGGATTATTTTGAACAAAACATCCCATGACATGTAACCCACAAGTTCTAGCTGTTCTGGAATATTCTCAAATACATGCACAAACAATACAACAGATGTTTAACAACACTATTGGCGTTTGACGGCTCAGCAAGCACCAGGAACTTGTCGCTATCTGGGGGTGGGGAAAAACATAAAACATGGAAAGCATGAGCTAAAGCCCAGTGAGTGGTAGTTTAATATAAACATAAGCTATCACTTTCTAAATCATCAATAAAGTTTATCAAATCATTCAATAAAAAATTGGCAAGGTATAAAAGATTCAACAGCATTTCGAACACGTGCTAGTAAAACAGTGGCATGATCAACTCTCATAAACATATTATAAAACATGGATCCAAGCTTTGACTTTCTTTCACGTCTTTCAGCGCTGTTTTAAATGATTTCTTTTGTTCTTTCTCTACAACCGACTTCATTTCTTTTCTTTCCAAGCCGTCCAACCGAAAGAATAAAAGAAGCGCGTGACACAAGTTGTCTTCGGCTCATAAGAAGTGAAATCAGCTATTTCTTCGTATGCTTTTGTTTTGGCACCAGCGTCAAAGGCACGAGAAAAGAAAGCCCTTTCTCACCTTTCCTTCAACAATAATCGATATGAAAGCGCTTTCATAGGCCATGTTGACTAGGTTGATCTTTAATCATCAAATCACGAGTTTCATTCTTTGTGATTTAGTTTACACCACGAGGGGCATTCTTTGTCCAGAGTAACCCGCCGTTGTAAACGAGTATTTGGGTACAGAGTTGGTGTGGTTTTCTGATAACAACTAAATATCTTATAATATGTTTATGAGAGTTGATCATTCCACTGTTTTACTAGCACATGTTCAAAATGCTGTTGAATCTTTTATACTTTGCCAATGTTTTATTGAATGATTTGATAAACTTTATTGATGATTTAGAAAGCGATAGCTTATGTTTATATTAAACTACCACTCACTGGGCTTTAGCTCATGCTTTCCATGTATTATATTTTTCCCCACCCCCAGGTAGCGACAAGTTCCTGGTGCTCGCTGAGCCGTCAAACGCCACTAGTGTTGTTAATCATCTATTGTATTGTTTGTGCATGTATTTGAGAATATTCCAGAACAGTTAGAACTTGTGGGTTACATGTCATGGGAGGTTTTGTTCAAAATAATCCTTACCGTTGGTCTGTAAATCTCTTTAAACAGTATTGTGATTTAAACTAAATCAAATTCCTAAACTCTATCAATGAACATAGATTATTTTTGGAAATGGGTTTTAGAAGTTTGGGTTTGATATTGAGTACAGGATATGTTAAGAATTGAGACGTTAGATGTCATGGAGAGAAGTGATGTTTAATGTCTTCACACTTCATTCTAGGTTAGAAGTGAAATCTGGAACGGGGTGTGCAGTATCAACCCCCAAAGTTCCAACAATTCAACGGAAAGGGCAACCCAAAGCAACACATCGTCCACTTTGTAGAAACATGCGAGAATGCGGGAACAAGGGAAGATCTGCTAGTCAAGTAGTTCGTCAGAACCCTCAAAGAAATTTCTTTCGACTGGTATACAGACTTAGAACATAAGGTGATCAACAGCTTAAAGAAACTTGAAATAGAATTTTTGAATCATTTCTACAGCACTAGACGCACCGTCAGCATGATGAAGCTGACAAATGCCAAGCAATGGAAAGGGGAGTCAGTCATCATCTACATCAACCGATGGAGGGCTCCAAGTTTGGACTGCAAAGATCGACTCATCGAATTATCTGCTGTAGAAATATGCACTCAAGTTATGTAGTAGGGACTCCTCTACATCCCATAGGGAATAAAACCATGTACCTTTGAAGATTTAGGAACTCGCGCCCATGACATGGAGGTAAGCATCGCCAATAGGGCAATGAAGGATTTCCTGATCCCCACTTTGAAGAAAGACAAGAAAGAAGTGAAAGGCGCCGAGAAAATTGTGAAAGGTGCCACGAAGGAATCAATTGTCGTTAATACGACCCCATTGAAGTTCTGCTCAAAAGGGAAAGAGAAGAAGATGGAAAAGAAAGACGAAGGAGGTGAAAAACATCGCCTAACTCTGAAAGAGTGGCAGGAAAAAGTCTATCCGTTCCCTGACTCTGACATTGCGAATATGCTTGAGCAACTATTGAAGAACCACCTTATCCAGCTTCCAAAATGCAAACGACCGAAACAAGCCGACAAAGTGGACGATCCCAATTACTGCAAGTATCATAGAGTTGTTAGCCACCCAGTTGAAAAATGTTTTGTATTGAAGGAGTTATCCTTAAGTTGGCCCATGAGAGAAAAATAGAGCTAGATTTTGATGAGGTGGTTCAAATAAATCATACTGCAGTGACCGTAACTCCAAGGGTGTTGGCACCAATCATATTTTATGAAGAAAGTCAGAGTTCGGTTCAGTTTGGGACCTTCGAACCTGTGATTGTGCGGTTTCAATAGGGGGTCCAAGCCACAGATCCTTAAAACAAAGGAGTGTGCGTTAATAATGTGAAATAACGAAGGCTAGATCCTTGTGACACGCCGTAAGAAAAAAGGATCAAACTCCACCCAAAAAGAGTCATGCTCTTATTGAAGTTATAGGAGAGGGAGAAAGACACAAAAAATGAAGGATAGAAAGAAGGTTTGGAGGCCCAAGGCTGTTGACGAGGGAAACGAGGACATTCCTCGTCCCAGGTGACAGGTGACATTAGCGAATTTCCTCCCGAAGAGTTTCTGGGATTGGGGCTTAGAAGAAACGCCAGAGGTTGCTACATGTCATACTGTCAGCACCGCGAGGAAGAAGGTACCCTCTTAAGCCCATTAAAATGCACAGAAGAGTCAAAGGGCTTATCGTCGTTCAGCATAGACGACATACTCTCGCTCCCACAAGAAGCCAAGACGACCCTTATTGAGGCATTATTAGAATCCAATGCATCTAGTGCACCGACCTCCACAGCACGTGCGTACACCTTGTGTTGTACATCTATAGGCTTATCAGACGAAGATCCGCTGCTGGGATCCAAATTGCATAATAGGCCTTTGTACGTCTCTGGTTACATTTGAGAATAGAGAGTGGGTCGAATCCTCATTGATACAAATCCGTTGTCAATATAATGCCTAAGACGACTATGAAACAACTGGGCATACTCATGAAAGAGCTATCAAACAGAAATTAGTGATTCAGGGTTGCAATCAAGGCAACCAAAGGGCGATAGGCATGATACGCATAGAGCTCATCATTGGCAATCTGAAGGTTGATGTGTTATTTCATGTGATAGACTCAAATACCACCTACAGGCTGCTACTAGGGCTCTCTTGGATTCACGGGAATGGTGTGATTACGTCAACATTGCACCACTGTTTCAAGTTCTACCAGTATGGGATTAAAAAGGTTGAAGCAGACTCTAACCCATTTTCTGAGGCTGAGTCACACTTTGCAGATGCGAAATTTTACTTGAAGAGTGAGGATTCTAGTGAGACAATACTTACAGGGACCTCGCTGACAAAGAAAGAAAGCGGATCCTAGTCAAGGTCACCAGTAGACGTGAAGAAAGGAACGAGTAGCAAGGTACAAGCCTCCAATCCAAAAGGGAGTGGGGCATCCCCCAGTGTTGGAGAGGCACCTGTGGTGAGGGAGGAAAAGAACTTAAAACCTCCAATTTTGCATTATGTCCCTTTGGACGAAAAAAGGGTGAGTCACTTTTTACATAATACTCAAAAGGTTTGCAGGTCGGTGATGTAGAAATACTAAAGGAGAATTTCGTCACACCTTTCATACTAATGACAAAGCAGAAAGTCCATAAACCAGAGGCGGATCTGAAAAAATTAAATTTTCCTAAGAAGTGAACCAAAGATGAATTCGACCTCAAGGCTTACAAACTATTGGCAAAGGCGGGTTATGACTTCACAACTCACACTGAGTTTGAAAGCTTGAAGATCTATGAGTAACCCAGACTCTTGTCGACCCAGAAGAAGCTTTTTCAAGAGAGACACGCTATACCTAGTCGAAGGCCGAACTCGGATACAAATCGTTGGAGCCGGTTCGCATGACCAGAAAGGCAAAGGAAAAGGTGGCCAACAACAATCACATCATTGCGGAAGAGGTCAATGACGCAAAAAAGAGGGAGGGAAAAGATAAAAGAACCTCAACCTTCAACCTTATTAGGCCATCAGTTGCGCGTGCTTTGGTCTTCGAGAGATTGAGCATAACGGAAGCAGAAAGAAGAAGTCTGCATGCGATTCCTAGGGTTACTCGACGTTCAGCCTTTCGAAGATGGATTCTACCTAGAAAAACAGAAGAGGAAATCACCAATCAATTATCGATAGTGGCGTGACTTTCAGTCTTTGAGAGATTAGGCACAGTTCCGAAGAAGAGTGAAGAAAAAGCCCGCGCACCCGTTTTTGATCGCCTGAAGTGCGAAAAGATTGAGGATCACTGTGACAAGCATGTCTCCAGTGAGATGAAAAGGAAGGAAAAAACCTGCAGTGACGCTTTCAACAAGACTACAAGAAAGAGAGGGCCAATACCCAAACGTCAATCTGGCAACGCCTTGGCCTTAAAGACACTGAAGGGCCGTCAGATGAGAAACTATCATGTGAAGCAAAAAGCAATAAAGAAATTCGTAGTAACGATGCCCCCTCACGAATGAAGAGAAAGACCTTCGTTACACTAAATACAAGTGAAGGCTCGCTCAAGGTAAAGAGGCGTGATGTTGTATTTACCAACCCCTAGAAGGAAGACTTGGAGCAGAAGGAGGGTGAAACTTCATGCCACCACATCACCATCACCGAAGAATCTGAAGATGATACGATCGAGGAGAAGCTGGAGGATACTCCACAAGGTCTCGAGGATGGTGGTTAATCCACGGTAGACGAGCTCAAATAGGTAAATCTGGGCATAGCAGAAGAGCCACATCTGACATTCATCAGTGCATCCCTCTCGGAAGAGGAATGGGGTGAATATAGGAGTTTGTTCACCGAATACAGGGATGTTTTCGCTTGGTCATACAAAGAGATGTCGGGACTAGATCCGAAGGTAGCAGTCCACCATCTCACGATCAAACAAGGGTGTCGACCTATTAAGCAGGCTCAGCGACACTTTTGATCAGAACTTATTGATAACTTGTAGAAATACAAGTTATTTATGCCATCTTATCTAGATATTGTGGTCAAAAGTGAGTGATTATGCGCCAATTGTATGAAAATTAACTTAGTTTGGCAATAATTTCAAATGTCTGCAATAAACCCCACTAACGCCAAAAGATGGAGAATATGCCAAAAATTAGTCTGTTTTGCAGGAAGACCAAGTCATCGTTTGCACCCAAGGCTCGTGAAAACTTCATCAACGCATCTCTATCACCATTGCGCCTATCGAGCAATCTTGCACAGACAATTACTGAAGAAATGGTGGAATGCGATAGTCGATCTTGATCTACGTGTCAATCGCATGCGGTAATAAAAACAAACACCGCATGCGAGTCGATGATCGAATGATGCAAGTGAGCAATGCAAGAGCGGGAGATCAAGACGCGTGTACAACTAACGGTTGTGCAGATTTGACGATCTGATTTTATAATAGAAGGATAATATCCCTCCATCTTCAAAATTTCCATAACAAGAAGTGGGGACCACTTGGCCGGAGTCAAAAGAATTCTTCCTATAATACCCTAGGATATTCAGAAAGAAGATATGTTATTGATACTGGGCAAAGTGCTGCAAGATCTAGAGAAAAAGGGCTAAGCTGAGTGCTGAAAAGAAATATCTGAGAAGAAGAAGAGATAAGGCCGAAAGGTGAAATCTCCGATCCAACCTACTATATACCTGAACGAAGCTCTGTGTAAGACACCTACTACCGGTAGAGCCAGCCTGAGAGGGAAGCTCTTCCCTTCATCATCCCAACCAGAATCGGCAAGCAGATCTCCATCGATCTGTGACCAAGACATTGGCACTCGATCGTATCTATTCTACCTTCTCTGTGTATTTCATGTTTTCTTCATCTTTATTTTCATTCATCATGTATCAGACACTTAATATAAATATTAGTTGTTTCGATCATTTTCATCCACCATATCCTATCTTTTTCTGTTCACCCATTATTCGCTTTCTCCATGATGTTTTCTTATTCTGTTGATAAGCAATATAAATATCCAAGAACTTAATGTAAAGTAAATTTATGAAATGTGTTTAGCTAAAGCATGTTGAACAACATCTTTACTTGTGAGAGTAAAAGTGAAGATGTCATTCTGATCTATCGAGAGAAGGTCAGGAGAGTACGTTAGCTAAAGCGAGTAGTACTTCCAGACATGGAAGCAACCTTGCGTTCATTATGTAAGACTCTATTTTCACCGCAGACATGCGGGAGACACGATCAATCATCGAGAGGTGTACGTCAAGAGAAGAGCAGAATAGTATTTGTATCTTTATTTTCCTTAAGAACTTACGGTGTTTTATATACTTGTCCTTCTTTTCTAATCTAGTCACAAGACTTGACGTTGCAACCGATGACCTTGCACAGCCTTCACAACTAGCCCTACTCTTAGTATCTTGTACATAGAACCTGTATCGCATATATCTAGCTTAGGTTTATTGAACTTTTATCGCATTTTTACATTTCTTTTATTTCTTGTAATTACTTTCTGTACATCACTCTTAACAAAATATTCTAAAACCTGGCGTATACACCAGGAACATACCACATTAACTGGCACCGTTTTTCCCCGTATTTGACCTCGGATCATACCGAGAAACTTACGATGAAATTATACTTGGTTTCATTGTAAGTAAACTTGTAATATCGCAGAGCATACTACCTAATCATAACCAATATCACATAATCGACAGTAGTATCGCATCACATGAGAATTTAATTTTATATATGCGTTAGTCGTGCAACACTTATCCCCTAGATTGAGGCTGAAGATAATAAGTTGATTGAAACCAGGTTCATCCGCGAAGTTAAATACCCAACGTGGATAGCCAACATTTTCTTGGTTAGAAAGAAGAATGAATAGCTTTGTGTCTGCATGGACTTTTGCAACCTAAACAACGCTTACCTGAAAGACGATTTCCATTGCCCATAACAGAGGTCATGATCAATGCAACGGTGGGATTGAGGCCTTATTCTTCATGGATGGATCATCCTGGTATAATCAGATACGAATGGCCCTTACAGATGAGGAAATGACAACATTTCGAACCCCAAAGGAATATATTGCTACAAGGTGATGCCTTCAGGTTGAAGAATGCTGACGCTACTTATCAACGCATGATAACGGGCAAACATGCACGTTATTACAGTGCTAAGTTATAAAAAATTGCAGGATTGCGATGATAAAAATATACAATATTGCGTCCAAAAGCATTAAGTTCACAATATTGTGATCGCATGCATCCATCGCATTAAAACAGTTAACTTATGTATTTTTGTGCAGAATATGCGTTGACACAAGGCGGAATATGCGATCCAAAAATATCAACGGCCAAGCACATTAAGAGATTGCGTTGATGCAAGGTTATGCGATCAAAATTGCGCTCGCGAATATATGCTCGAGAAGGTTGCCACATAGAGTCGGTGTATCTTTTGGGGGTCGTATTATGTGAAAAGCATAATAAATTATGATTGAGATAGAAAGCAGATGACGGTCGATTTCGAATTAAGTTGACAAGCTGTTAACGACCTACTGTAGCATGTACACTCAACTTTTCGGTGACAATATTCGGCGCATCAGATAGAGAATTAATTGTCACCATCAGTACATCATGAAGAGAGAAGAAAGCCTTTCCCCCGAAGCTATATAAATATCGAAGGCAACCTTCAGTGTGGGGGGTTTAACAGTTAGATAATTTTCTCATAGATAAGAAGTAGTCTTGTTCATAGTTTTCTTACCAGTTAGAAGGTGGAGGTAGGAGAAGGGAAGAGACCGTCCTGGAAGATCGCCCTAAGTCAGCTCGAGAAGAGAACCCAAAGAGCGTGGAAAAACAAGAAGAGGGTCGACTCTTGTGAGAGCAAGATTATCTTTTTAGCAGAGTAGAGAAGAATAGTGTAAAAGCCTTGGGAAGCAAGAGATTGCTACCAGACTCTTTATTCTTATTCTGGATTGTCATTTTGTATTTCAATCATATATCTATAAAATGGAACTTGCTTATCTACATCTGTTCACTCTCTTTAAAACAAGCATGAGTAGCTAAATCTATCGAATGGGTTGAGAAGAACTTAGCTAACATGACCTAGGATTTTCACTGCATGCGATCATCTTGTCTTATGTTATGCCCATCACCCCTTTAGAGCTACTCTCGAGAGAGTCTAAAGAAAGAACCTAAGACTTGAGAGAGTTAGGTTAGAATCTAGACTCGAGAGAGCAAGATTAGATCTACATAAGCAAGAGATAGAGACTTAGAGATAAGCTCTGTTTGTCAACATGTATTGCATGCACCCTAGGGTTATGGTATTAGGCGGTCGCCTTGTATGTGTGTGTGTTAATCGTCATCGCATGGACAAGAATAGAGGCTTATTTGTAAGTCCTATAGACATTATCGCATATATCACATGTGTTCTAAAACTTGAAGTCGTAGTATTTGCGTTGAAAGATGATTTGCTATTATATATGTGTAGCATGATCGCATAACATGAATGAAATCTTAGGAAGTGTTAGCTGAACCCCTTCTCAACTCGTTTTCCCGTATATTCATCGCATCTTCTGTATTATTAACTCTTTTCCCTACTCCGCCGCATACATTTTATACTTTAAACAAACAACCCAACAACTCTTTAATTTATTGTTACCGCAAAGTAATCTAAAAAATATTATCGCATACTATCTTCCTTAGTCCCTAAGTTCGACCCTGGGCTTACCAGGAAACTCAGTAGAATTTATACTTGGGTCCTACTGAGAAAACTTGTTTGCATAACGCATTTTCCACCAACGCATTCCACTCCATTATTTCATCGCATAAAATAATGCATCAACGTGCCATGCAGAAGGTGTTTGACGTTATGTTGACCAAACACGTGGAATGTTATGTGGATAACCTTGTGGTCAAGACCAAGCGACGATGGGACCACTTGAAAGATCTAAGAACCGTGTTCAATCGCCTGCAAAAGTACCAATTAAAAATGAACCCCCTAAGTGAGTGTTTAGCATAACTCCAGGAAAATTTATAGGCTTCGTTGTAAGACATCGAGGGATAGAGATAGATCAATCCAAGATCGATGCCATCCAGAAGATGCGGTCAAGGAATCTACATGAGTTGAGAAGCTTTCAAAGATGTTTGGCCTACATCTGGAGGTTTATTTCTAACCTGGCAGGGCGGTGTCAACCCTTTCAGAGAAAGATGAGAAAGGGAGAAAAGTTCGAATGGGATGAGGCTTGCCAAAATGCCTTTGATAGCATAAAGAGGTACTGACCAGTCTTCCTGTCTTAGGAGCCCTGGTAGCGAGCAAGCCGTTGATACTGTACATCACAATGCAAGAAAGATCATTGGGGGCGCTGTTGGAATAAAAAGGAGAGAAAGGAAAAGAACATGCTCTCTACTACCACAATAGGACCTTAAACGGAGCTGATAAGCTATTCTTCTATTGAGAAGACGTGCCTTGCACTCTTTTTCACCATATATAAGTTGAGGCATTACATGCAAGCCTTCACATTCCATTTAATTGCGAAAGCTGATCCCATCAAGTATGTTCTGTCTAGCCCAATCATCTTGGGGCATTTAGCCAAGTAGGCAATCATGCTTCAACAGTACAACATCGTTTATGTGTCGTAAAAAGCAGTCAAAAAGCAGGCATTGGTCGACTTCTTGGCAGATCACCCAGTTCCATCAGACTGAAAGTCAAGTGAAGATTTGCCTGACGATGAAGTTCTCTTCATAGAAAGCTCAAGGTTGTGGGTCATGTTCTTTGATGGTACGACATGGAGAAGTGGTGCGGGGGCAGGCATTGTCCTCATTTCGCCAGAAAAGCACATGCTGCCTTATAGCTTTCCACTTGCTAAGTTATGCTCGAACAATGTTGCTGAATACCAAGCCTTGATAATTGGTCTCCAAATGGCTTTGAAGATCAGGGTGACTTGCATAGAGATTTTCGATGACTCAAAGTTGATAATCAATCAACTCTTATGCGTGTACGATGTGAAGCATGATGACTTGAAATCTTACTTCATTTACGCTCGCTAGTTGATGGAAAAATTTGAAAGCGTGACACTGGAGCATGTCTTAAGGACAGAAAATAAGAAAGCAGCCACATTGGCAAACCTAGCTACTGCCTTAACGATTGGATAATGCACCCCTTGATATAGCGCTTCGTCGAAGATGGGTTATACTTCTGGTCAGAGGGCCGCACATTTCATTTACTTTAAAGGGGTCTTATACCGCCGATCCCTTAAAGGACTCATTCTTTGATGCCTCGGTAAGAAGGAGTCAGTAAAGGCTTTGGAGGAAGCACACTCAGGCGTATGCGGTGCGCATCATGTTGAACCAAAGCTACAATTCCAGCTGAAAAGAATGGGTTACTATTTGTCAGGGATGACCCAAGACTCAATAGAATATGCAAAGAAATGAAAAGCCTGTCAATATCATGCTAATTTCATTCATCAACTGCCCGAGCCTTTGCATCCGACTATAGCCTCATGGCCTTTCAAAGCATAAAGGCTTGATTTGGTCAGCCGTATAACACCTAAGTCATCAGCAGGACACTCTTATATCCTCGCAACCACTGATTACTTTTCAAGATGGGCTAAGGCTTTCGCTTTAATGGAATCGAAGAAAGAAAATGTGGTGGACTTTATCCGCACTCACATCATTTATCGATACAGTATTCCCATCGAACCGTGACAGATAACGAGAGACAATTCTCCAACAGTTTGATGGACAGGTTGTGTGAAAAATTCAAATTCCAGCAGTACAAGTCGTGCATGTATAACGCCGCCGCAAATGGGTTAGCAGAGGCATTCAATAAGACATTGTGCAACCTGCTGAAGAAAATTGTCTCCAAGTCGAAAAGAGATTGGCAAGAAAAGATCGGTGAAGTGTTATGGGCTTATCGCACCACTCACTGTACCCCTACAAGAGTCAGCTCATACTCTCTCATTTATGGGGTAGAAGCTATCCTTCCTTTGGAAAGAGAAATTCCATCGCTAAGAATGGGATGCAAGAGGGGTTGACTACAAAGGACAATGCCAAACTACGTCTCCAAGAGTTGGAAGCATTGGATGAAAAATGATTAGAAGCTCAACAAGCGTTGGAATGTTACCAAGCGCGAATGTCTAAAGTCTTTGATAAACATGTAAAGCATCAATCTTTTCAAGTCGGTGATCTAGTGCTTGTCGTAAGAAGACCAATTATCACGACAAGACATATGGGAAATATGTTTACGCCTAAATGGGATGGGCCCTACGTGGTCAAAGAAGTCTACAAAAATGGAGCATACAAGATAGTTGATTAAGACGGACTAAGAATCGACCCAATCAACGACAAGTTTCTCAAGAAGTTTTACGTTTAACAAATGTAAGAAAAAAAATCTTTGTACGAACTATGTTACGACTTGATCCCTATCATTATAAAGGGTACGTAGACAACTTAAAGAAATTTAAGTTTAGTCACGCACAAAAAAAAAAAAAAAAAAAAAATCTTTTGAACTACGTTATGACTTGATCCCTGTGGCAGCTTAAAGGAATTTAAGTTCAGCCACATGATTAATATATATATATATATATATACACATGAGTCCAAAAAGGAATAGAAATGTGAAGAAGGCTTCAAAGCGCCGGAGAACGTCGTTAAGAAAAAAAAGGGCGGCTTCTATATAAGAAATTTTGACACTATGATAAGCAAATCTAGCAACAAAAAGAGAATTACAAAAAAAATCTTAGGCCTTTAACTATTGAGGTATGCATAATTAAAAATAAAAAAAGTTCTCCTGTTCTTGTTGCGTGGCCTTCAACATTCCACAGAGGATCTTCAAATCTTTGGCATCTTTCTCAAGAAGAGTAGGAGTACTTTCAAGATTATTTATATTCTCTCTCATTTTAGAGGCTTCAAGCTTGTGTTGTTTAAAAATTTCATCGCTTTCAAGAAGCAACTTAGACACCTCAACACGTTCAGTTTTGATGGCTTCTAGCTTGGTTAACAATTCTTTTTCTTCCTGCAATGCATGAGAATCGCGCTCTGAAAGGTCCTTCTTCTGGATAAGTATACTACTTTCATCATACAACATCTTCTCTAAATTGAATTTGACCTCTTCCAATCAAAGACTTTTATCTGCCTGACTTAGTTGAGAAGAAAACGATGATTGGAACTGGTTATACTTCTCTACCTTCTGAAAATATTCATCGACAAGCTTTTTGAGAGGAGGAAGATTAGCAACGCAAATATCATAAATTGCATCAAATATCTGGCAGGTTTCATCTTCAAGTTAAAGGACTTTGTCAAAAGAAATGCACATAATTTTATTATGTATTGTCTTCCGCATGGCCAAAACAGCATGACGCCGAACGTTAGAGATCACGTCGATAGCAAAAAGTTGGAGACCTCAGAAGCAGCCACAGACAATGTGTTTTTTACTTTCCTAGGTGGCTCATTAATCACAGAAGGGCGAGTTAGAGTTGCATTGGTGCCCAATGGTGCTTTAAATTTGTCGACACGAGCAAACGTAGAATCATAACTATCAGGACTCATGAAAGATTTTTGAGGTTTAGAATCCGATCATCTAAAGGTGACTGCAAAGAAAAGACAGTTAAGTAAAAAAATAATAGCAATGAGATGATAACGAAAAAAAAAACACCAAACGGTTACCTCGAGAGTGGTGATATCAAAAAATTGTGAAACACCTGGGACTTCGTCAAAGAATCATTCTTCGCATATTGGTTATTTATCATACTCTTTAGATCTTTTCCAATGATAGTCTTCATTACTACTGTGACTTTCTTCAGTATGTGCAGAAGTATGGTCCAGTAGTTCCAAGCATGTAGATCTGTTTACCTTCTATATATCATTGTTAGTCTTTTGGCAACCTTAGATTTAGTGGGGGGGGGGGGGGGGGGAGAAGGTATCATCTACTAAATGTTGTATCCCTTATTCGAGATAAGATCCATGTTTTGCTAACCACCAATTTCTATAACACGAGGTAACATGGGTCTGCGGATTCAATAGATGCACAGGAAGATGCACTTGGGATGAAGTATTGTCATGGACACATATCATCCAATATTGCAGTACATAGGGAAATTAGCTTCGGGGAAGTGACTTCCCTACCCAAGTAATACAGAACATCTACATAGAATCCAAGTTGTCGACTAAATCGACAAGGATTATAAGTCTCAATGACCATGGAAGACCCACACCGTGAAGATAAAAAGCAGGAGCGAATACTCACAAAAAATGACAAAAGCCAAAAAGTCAGTTTTCCATCATATCTCAGAAGATCATCTTTATTTTTTTTATGAAGACTCGCATGCCAAGACAAGTATTTACCCTTATGAATATGTATACGAGCTTCAAAATTGGTGTAGTATTTACCTTCGCCAGAAAATTCAACCATCAGAGGACCCCTAACAGACGTTGGAACTTTGTAGTGTGTGTTGAACTAAATGGTCAGCCATACATGAACATAATGTAAAGGAAAACATGTGTTTGAATAACCAGCAGAGGGAGAAGTGGCATGAATTTGGCATAGTCCACTATAAATACTGGCCAAGATAGGAACAATAAGGCTAAAAATGTAGCCTTCCGCCATAAGATTGGCAACCTTAAAAACCTTCGGACAAAGAGAGGATTGCTTATCAGGGAACACGAACATGCATAGCCAATAGGAAAGAAAGGTGACCAAATAAGTCTTGTCCTTTTATTCGTTTGTGATGGCTAGTCTGGAAAATAAATTAAGTTCCTCTTTGAACTAATCGGGACGTCGGATGGGAGCTCCATCCAGGTTATGAGTTGAACGAGGACGAGAAGATTTCTTTGACTTGCTTGCCGGTGGCTTTGGGTACTTCACCTCCGGACGCGTAAACCAAAAAGAGATCCATGCACTCATAGGAATTCGAGAGTGGTCTATTCGTTGAGAAGCGATTTGATAGTATGCTAAAAATAGGTATTTGCAACTCCTTGGACAATCTTCTTCATCGGATGGCCCCAGTGGATCCTTACAGCTAGGAATGTTTTCCTCGTAAAATCTACCTTTGATGGGAAGACCCCCTAATCTCCACAAGTCCCATAAAGAACTAGACATCTCTCCGAATGAAGTATGGAGGGTATTTGTTGAAGGACACCATGCTTCACAAAAAGTTTGAACAATGTCGCTATTGTGATTGTAGGTGTTTAAGGAAGCCAAAACGACATCGAACAAGCGAGCCCTCTTGAGTATTGCTATGTTACAAGAAACTATGACCTCTAACCATTCCCAATAATGGGAGATGTAAAAGAATTCTTCATGAATCTTCAACGAAGCACCTCATCGAACTTTCTTGCAGTTAATAATGCGGCGACCCAAAATTGACTCTGGATATTCATTTAAAGCTTTCTTATGCATTGAGAACTCTAGAAACTAGGCCTTCAATGATGAATTGGGCCCTGCGGGTCGCTCTTTAGACCATCGAGTTGGGAAAATAGAATTGTATATGGGAGGTTGAGATTCCATAAGGTTTCTGTACACCGCCTCTCCCACGAGAAGGATAATTCACTCTCGAAAGGTTGATTATCATCTTTTAACCTGATTAAGCATTTTTCTCCTAGGTCAAGATGCTCTGTGAAATACACCATAGCTTAATATTTGTTTTGCAAAAAAATATATATAAATAAATAAATAAATTACCACTTGAAAAAAATAAATAAATAAATTCTTAAATAAACAAATGTATGATAAGAACAGTGGAATTGACGACCACCCTTGCAGACTACACAATTGCCCATATAAGGGCTGTGTCTAGCAGGAGTCAAGGGGCACTTGACATGCGGCTGTCAGCTTCGCCAGCACAATCTGACTCCTATTAGACACAATCCCTATGTTGGCGATGATGTTGCCTGCAGGGGTGGTTGTCAGCTACACCAACAACGATCTGATTTCTACTAGATACAGCCCCTATGTGGGCGATGGTGTAGCCTGCAGGTGTGGTTGTCAGCTTTGCCAACAACGATCTGACTCCTACTAGACATGACCCCTATGTGGGTGACTGTATAGCCTGCAGAGGTGGTCATTAGCTCTGTTAACAATGATCTGACTCCTGTTAGACATAACCTCTATGTGGGCGACTGTGTAGCCTGTAGGGGTGGTCGTCAGCTCCGCCAACAACGATTTGACTCCTGTTAGACATAGCCTCTATGTGGGCGATTGTGTAGCCTGCAGAAGTGGTCGTCAGCTTTGCCAACAACGATCTAACCCTGTTAGACATGACCCCTATATGAGCGACTGTGTAGCCTGCAGGGGTGGTCGTTAGCACCGCAAACAATGATCTGACTCCTACTAGATACAACCCTAGCTGGGTGACTGTGTAGCCTGCAAGGGTGGTCATCGGCTCCACCGCACTTATCAGAACCCACCTTCTTGTGCAAAGATATGATAACAAAGTGTAGGTCGCGAGGAATTCTTGATGAGTAGTTCTAACCCCTGTAAAAGAAATAAATAAAAAGGCAACGGGGCCAAGTAAGTAAAAAAAAAAAAAAGGAAGTGAAAAAAAATGAGAAGTGTAGCAAAAAAAAAGAAAAAAAATGTAAAACAAAAAGAAAAAGTAATAATAATAGTAATAAATAAATAAATAAATTTAAAAAGGAGAAAATCGAGTGCCCCAACAAGGGCAGCTGTTTGGGGCGAACAACGACCAACCACGTCTCAAGCGATGAGGAGAAGTGGCACGAGCAAGAGTGGTGGCGAGCAGCTTTTGCAGTAGCCGACGGACGAACAGGTGGTGACAACCAACGTTTATGGCAGCCGAACGAACGAGCGAGTGGTGGACTTCGACGAGCGGATGGTAGGCGCAGCTTCAGCAGGGTCGACGGCGAAACGCACACGGTGGCTGGGTTTCGTTCGGGTGAAGGCGTGACGAGAAAGGCTGAAAACGGCCCTGGTGCGGCTCGGCTCGACTCAACTTCGGTTGGGTAGCTGCGTGAAGATGTTGGAGAGGGCTCACGGCTCCGGCGGCTCGGGTAGTAAAAAAAAAAAAAAGGGGGGGGGGGGTTCCTTTACCTTTGATTAGGATGAGACTGCACTAGGCCTGGATTCCTATTTATAGAGCTTTACTGAATCTAGAATCAAATCAGGAAATCCAAGATTTTTTTTTTTAATCAAAGATTTTTTTTCTAGGAAAACCCCAAATTTTATCTTTAATTTTTTTTTTCTCTTTCCCATTTTCCAAAAACTTTTGATCATGCACCAACCCCTTCTTATTAATCATGTTTTAGCCTCGAACCAAATGAAATTGAGATGAAACATGGATTGTTATTGTAAGTTCAAAATTTCTAGGTTTTATCCTTAAAATCAAATTAAATTGGGACAAACCTCAAATTTCTTCGTGAGTTTGGCCATATTTCAAATTTCTTTTTTAAAACCAAAATTTTAAGTTTTCATCTCCAAATCCAATTAAATTGGGATGAAACTTGAATTTTTTATTTTTTATTTCAAAACTTCTGAGTTTATCCCTAAAATCAAATTAAATTGGGACGAGGCTCAAAATTTCTTGTAAATTTGGCCATATTCCAAATTTCTTCCTTGAAATCCAAATTGTTAAGTTTTATCTCCAATTCAAATTAAATTGGGGATGAAACTTAAATTTGCATCTTAGGTTCAAAATCTTTAAGTTTTTATCTCAAAATCAAGTTAAATTGGGGATGGAACTTGAATTTTCTTTTTAAAGTCGAAATTTTTTCTCCAAATCAAATTAATTTGGGATTAAACCTGACTTTCTTTTTAAAATTCAATTTTCTATGTTTTATCTCAAATTTAAGGTTTAGTCGTCTTCTATCATAAATTCTAGTTCAACTTACACACTAAATTCACAGTTTAATTAGATTTGGAACATCGAAGTCAAGACCAAATTACTTGCGTCCCGATGTCGGCTTTATCTTTTTCGAGATTCATCCACCCACATCTATGCACAAATCTCGAAAAAGGGACATTTGTTGGAGGAGAAATTTCAGACCAATCACGAACTGCCACATAATTTGTTAAATTAATGATGAAGTTCTGAAATCGTCAAATTTGTGACCAATTAAAAGTTGACATGTGTCTCAAATTGAAATTGAGGTCAAATTCTGTATTTTCGTCGCAGACGTCGAATGAGTAAAATTAATTTCATCCAATTTGATGTTATAATTTGGGCGTTGGTCCAGATACGCCCAAAAGGGCTTAATGTGGTCCTAAAATGCAAAAATAGGCCTAAAACCAGTTAATTGGGCCGAAAGGTCGGGTCCAAGTTCAATTAATTAGGCCCAAAGACCAGACCCAAGTTCAATTAATTAGGCCTAAAGACCAGACCCAAGTCCAATTAATTAGGCCCAAAGACCAGACCCAAGTCTAATAATTAGACCCAAAGACCAGTCCAATTAATTAGGCCTAAAGGTCAGGCCCATGGGCCAATCAAGCTTAGGCCCAAGCCCATCAGGAGTTCTATAAATAGAGAGCCAAAATCTTCAACAATTTTATCATTTAAAACAATTACCCTTTATAGTACTTTACATCAATAAGCAGAAGACTCCAAGGCTGGCTCTTCCAAAGCTTCTAATTTAAGTGTCAATATTAAATTCAAGTTCAGTACTTATTGTTTGCCCCTCTGTCACTCAAGCTAACAATACACCTAAAATCAAGAGGGTGCTTGCAAAAACACAAATTCAAACACTCAATTAGTATGTGAACTCACAAGTTATAATGAAATTATAACTTTAATTATGATTTTATTGAAGTTGAATAAATAAATAATTTTCATACAAAACACCATATGTGAACATGTCTTGAAAAATTATAGTGAAACTACTAATAAAAAACAGAAAATAAGAATTTTTTTTTTAAAAAAATGTAGTATGAATTAAGTTTAAGATTTATTGAATGTACATGGACTATAATTAGACATTTGAAAATCAAATGATTAAAATTAAATAAATTTTAAAGTATAGAAATCATAATGATATTTTAATGTGATTTTTTTAACTTTATCTAAAAATGATAAGTAAATAAACAAATAAAATTTGATAACTGCTTTCCTTCCATTAAATTAAAAAGAAAACGGATTTTCTTCTCTTATCTTAATTTTTATGTTACCCTCTCCAATTTATTGGTTACTAGAAAAGTTCTCTTCCAAATATAGCATGACAAGAGTTTTTTTTTTCTTCTTTTTTTTGTCTTTGATAAATTAATTGGTGGTAGAAAATTAGTGTTGTAATATAAATTACTTATTTAATATCAAAATTAGTTTGAGCATTTTTAAAAATACGTATTCAAAAAATATGAATTAAGTTTAAGGTTTACTGAAGATATTTGATATAAATATGATTAAAATTAAATAAATTTTAAAGTATAGAAACCAAAATGATAGTTTAATTTTTTTTTTTTTTTTTTGTAACTTTACCTAAAAAAGATAAGTAAATAAACAATTTTATAACTGCTTTCCTTCTATTAAATTAAAAAGAAAACTTTACCTAAAAAAGATAAGTAAATAAACAAATAAAATTTCATAGCTGCTTTCCTTCTATTAAATTAAAAAGAAAACGTATTTTCTTTTATTATCTTCAGTTTTACGTTACCCTCTCCAATTTGTTGGTTAGTAGAAAAGTTGTCTTCCTAATATAGTCATTTGCCTGGACATGATAAGAATGTACATTTAGCCAATCAATTGTTTAGGGAGGATTAATAGTGTTTTTTTTTTTTAGTCTTTGATAAATTAATTGGTGGTAGAAAAATAGTATTGTAATAGAAATTACTTATTTAATGTTCGGGTTGGCACGAGCAGCCCATAGGCTTCCTCAAGTTGGTTTTGGATTAATTATATAATAAATTAGTTTATTGCTTTCTTAGGATACCAAAACTAGTCCATATCAGTGTTATTTAAATGTTTTATGTATGTGATATATGTTATATTTAAATTAAACATGTATGTACATATTGTATGTCATGTAAATTTAAAATTCCGCCATAAGAAAGCATGTTTCATACATTAATATATGTTACAAATTAGTTATAATGTATATAGTATGCATGATTAGATCTTTGAAAATAAAAGGATTAAAATTAAATAAAATTTAAAGTATAGAAACCAAAATGATATTTTAATATAATTTTTTTTAAGTTTACCCAAAAAAGATGAGTAAATAAACAAATAAAATTTTATAACTGCTTTCTATTAAATTAAAAAGAAAACGTATTTTCTTTTATTATCTTCAGTTTTACGTTACTCTCTCCAATTTGTTGGTTAGTAGAAAAGTTGCCTTTCTTCTTAATATAGTCATTTGCCTGGACATGATATGAATGTACATTTAGCTTGTCAATTGTTTTGAGAGGATTAATAGTGTTTTTTTTATAGTCTTTGATAAATTAATTGGTGCTAGAAAAAATAGTGTTGTAATAGAAATGACTTATTTAATGAATCAAAATTAGTTTGAGTATCTTCTAAAAATACGTATTAACAAAAATACTTAAAAAGGGGCTTTTAAATCAATTATTTAATTAAATCTTTTAAAAGTGCTAGAAATAAATATTTGACCTTAAAAATATCTTCTTTTTTTTTTCTTCTCAAAATGCATCTCATGTTACACTCCCTCCCAGATCACCCTTTTCCCTGGAAGAAGATGTGACGATAGCAGTTACTAGCCCTATTGCCAACACTTATCACCTTTACTTTCTTACTAAACTCCTAAAGTGCCAACCTGATAAACATTATTAAGTTATACAAATAGCTCACATCCAGAAGGCTCCACATAATTTTTATATGATCACATGCACAACAACCATGACACAATATTTACAGATAAAATATTTATAGTTGGGCCCAAACTTTACTAACAAAACCCTGATTCCCCTCGAAACATGTGTACATTGATATAGACCATCAACCTAATTTCTTTTAACTAGTCAGGCCTTCCAGTGGAAAGAGTAAGATCAACCTTGAGCTAGTTGCCCAGTGAGTGACTATAGAAATCTAATTATGCCATACTTCACACTATTATAAAACATGTAAACATATTGGAAGACATTTCAAGAAACTTCCTTTAAAACATAAACTTAGTCATAACATCAAGCTTCTAAGAAGAAAGTTCATTAAACATCATTAAACATCATTAAACCTTAGTTGAGAACGAGTATACATCGCTCTAGTTCCCAATGTCTGTATCTAGCCAAGAGACCCATGCTTCGGCCTCTCTTTACTGGTATATGGCCCAGGAGACACATACTTCGGCCTCACATTCAGAACTACCTACGTGCATATGGAGTTTATTAAGTACCATCAATACCTTAGGTACTATTACCCAGGTATTTTCTCTGAGTCCTTCAGTATTGGGCTCTTCTCTAGCATCAAACCAAGCTTTAATAGTAAAAAATTTACATTAAGAATCATTCAATCATAGCCTTTAACTAGAAGCGCATGCTTCATCATAGTAACTTCACTTTTGTAATGAATTTTCTGATAACCTTGGCATGCGATAAAACATATACATGCTGGAGAAGAAATGCCATGCAATTCATAAAACATTTATTGCTTGAAAACGTATAAACTTATCATCAAACATTACTGGAATTCCATGGTCTTTTATGCACAACCATTGAAAATATTAAGTTCATTTTAGTCACTCACTACTCGCCTGGGCTCTTAATGGTTTGTAGGCTTCTCCGAGCTCCTCTTGGCCTGAAACGACATAATTCCTTGTTAGATTCCTTAGAATTCCCATCAAGATGCTTCAAATAGTTTGTTTACTAGTGAAACCTGTTGGGTTTTATGTCCTAAAACTCGCAGTTTGTAAAATGATAAACATTTTCTATAATCAATATACTTGTTATTGATCTCATAAATTGTATGAAAGTCTAAATCTAATAAAGTAAAACCCATGACTATTGTACGAGTACTTGAACTTTATGTGGAGACATAAGAGTGGATCGAGTTCGAGTAAATAGTCAAAATGATCTATGGTACATGAATGAGATTGGGTACCTTATTCTGGTAACACCATTGGATGCGGCCTATTCTATAATTGTTACAAAGAGTTGTAAAGTGCTACATACGATGTGATCCTAATTCGTACATGTTATGACATGAGAAGTGGGGGCGTCCTGTGCAATGAGTTTGCATAAGATCAAGACCAAGAAATAAGTCACTCTTACTTTATAATGCTGTTTACTATTTAAGACTGACTATTTCATCTAGATGACCTAGGTAACTCGATCTTAATCCTGAGCTAAATATGAACTCCTGTTTATTGGAGATTGCCCATAGATTTGCATAGTTGAGGGTTGGCTCAATAGCGCTGGCTCAATAACACTCTCATTTCAAGGGTAAGACTGGATAGATAGTTGGGGACATAGAGTGCAAGACGGAGTTCACGCCTACCCGATTTAGGGATAGGAGAAAGATTGTTCTCTCAAGTACTGAATTCAGGTCTTGAATAAGAGGCCCCACCCTCTCACTGGGCTGAGAGATTTTGGTTTAGTGATTGGATCGCAAACTAGTTGTTTATTAGATGATCAGTAGGGACTTGAGGAATAAGACGTAATCTCGGGGGTAAAATAGATATTTAACCTAGCTATTATTATGAACAACCTGTGAATGGTCGACTTGTTAAGTATGGTTAAATCATGTGGACATAATATATCTACAGTGAGGGGAGTGCAACTATGGGCTTTAGTGGAATGACCCATTAGTTAACAAATGGGGATTAATTTGGTCTAATGAGTTTAGCCAATTAATCTCGGATCGTTGAAGCCCATGATCTGTAGGTCCGCGAGGTCCCCCTACTAGCTCATAATGGACTAGCCCTAAAATAGCGTGATAAGTTAATTTGAAACATTCAAATTAGAATTAAGGGAATTAGTGATTATATGAGATATAACTATTAAACGGAATAAAATAATTTATATATTTAAATACGATTTAAATATATAAAGATGGATATCTGTTAAAATTAATTTAATATTTGATATTAAATTAATTAAGTTTTATTTAATAATTAATTTATGAAATTAATTAATTTTTCATTTTAAAAATTCAAAATTTTTGATTTTTGGATAATTTTTAAAAATTGGAAACTAAAACACTTAAATAGAAAAATGGTTTTTTCCATTATCCATCTTTGCACTAGCTCACACATGAAGCAATATATTTGCCTTGTCTTCTCCAAGCATGAGCTGCAACTCATGCAGCTCTTCTCTTTGCATGTTGATCTGCAATATAATGAAGAGATTGGAGTGAAAATCGGGTATGCAATCCATAGAGTTTTTTAGAGAAAAACTGGTTTGAAGAATGGTTCTTCAACAAGGTTGCTATAGTGAGCTTTTCTCCTTCATCCCTTGATTCAAGCTTGTTTTGAGTCCCACAACTCAATCAAGAGTACCAAGAGAATAGTGAGAAAGATCTTGAGGTGGTCTACAACAAGATATGGAGAAGATAGCAGCTGAAGATGAAGCTTTGAAGAAGTTCTACAAGAGGTATGTCTCGAAACCCATTTTTCTCTAGAAGCATGCTTTATATTATGCCAAAATTAGTGAATTTGAATGCTTAGATGATCCTTGTGCTTCCACTGCTATTGATACAATCCTACAATTGGTATCAGAGCATCAAATAAGCATTCAATTCGGTTTAATTTTGGTTTGGTGGGTGTTTTATATGAGAAATATGAAATTGGTGCACTGATATGGTTTTTTAAGTTTTGGCTGTTTAATTCTCTTTAATTTCTCATTTAAATTTGTAATTGGCTCTTGCTTGATGAGCTTCAATATGTTCCCAAGAGTCTATAATTTATTTGGAGTCATTAGAGTTGAAATTAAGCTATAAATCGAAGAAACAAGCGAAGAGGCCGAGTTATAGCTCCAGAAAATCAACCTCTATTCTTATTGTTGTTATGGTTCCAGTTGCTAAACGATCGTCTAGCTCCAGACGCTACACGATGTGAAGAAAAGCTAGACAAGCATATAGCAATGGCCGCTGGTCATTGTGATGTTGAACGCTAGACGATCGTGTATCTGCGGGAGCTAAACGATGTGTTCAATTTGCTATATGATAGCATTAAGCGATCGTTTAGCTTCGACATGAGAACTAAACAATACATTGAATTTAATATACGATGGTACTATGCGATTATTTAGCAACGATGTGCGTTAAGCGATGTGATGAAGTGTTACGCGATAGCGTTGAGCGATCGTTTAGACGAAGTGCTAAGAGAGTTGAAGTTTCTATGCGATGGAACTAAACAAATTGCTTACCTACGATTCTGAACGACACGATGATGTTCTATACAATGGAGCTAAGCAATCGTTTAGCTACACGATGGATACTGAACGATGACATGTAGTGCTAGATGATGGTATTAAGCGATCGTTTGGTTCTATGTGATAGTTTTAAGCGATAGCTATATGATAACTAAGCGATGCGATGAAGAGCTATACGATGGCCCTGAGCGATCGCTTACAACGATCGTTTATCTTTGATCGGGAGCTAAACGATGCGTCGAGTTTCTATGCGATAGCACTGCGCGATCATTTACCTCTTTGTAGAAGTTATGCGATGCGATGAGTTGCTATGCGATAGCACTACGTGATCTCATACCTTTTACGCGCGCTAAACAATTAAGGATTTACTAAACGATTTGGCAAAATGATAGACAATGGTCGTCATTACTAAACGATGAGACTTAGCGAGATGTTGAACATGTGCAAGGGCTATCAGTTCGACCGGTTCTCTTATGGTCTTGTCCGGTTCAGCTTCGAATTGTTCTTGGCTGGTTCAGGTCCAGTTCAAACTATTTGAGTTCGTATTGGAGTGGTTCGAGTGGTCTGATAGCGGTTCAGAAGCTGTTTTGTAATAGTTAGGCTTCTGTTTGTTTTTTTTTTTTTGCCAAAACTAAAACCATATCGGTCCGTGTTTAATTATTTATGCATTTGATGTATATTATAATTAAATAAGTCTTGTATGTACATATAGTATGTCATTTAAATTTAAAATGCCACCATAGGAAGCATGTAACATGCATTGAAAATATTTTATAATTGTTATAATATATAGTATGCATAGGGTTTCTTGTATTTAATATAAATATTATATTAAATTTGAATGCCTCATGTATGTTGTGGATGTTTAGCATGTCTAAAACTTTATAAGTTGTTATAAAATTGGGTTAGACATTTAAAATCTTTAAACAACAGTTGCATGCTCACATAGGTTGACCACCTGTTTTAATTGTTAGAACTTATAAAACCTAGGTTACAAACTCAACCAGTATATAATCCTGTCTAAGGCTGAGGGTACTTAAGTTGACGGTTTACGGAACACCTCCTACCTGGGGATTATGACCGAATTATTGAGCGTTGGTAACCAGTTTTATAAGCATACGTGAGTGATGTGAGGTAATAAAATGGTTTATCACCTACACATCGTAGGTTAAAATTCAATTATAAGAGTTATACTTGGATAAACCACACAGACTTAGGGTTGTTTTATTAGTCGAAAAGAACCTAAGTATAAATCTACCCAAAATAGAACACTTCAGTGGCAGTTTAATAACTTCTATATGATAGAGTTATTAGAAAACTTCAGTGGGAGATTAATAACATATATGATACGTTATTTTTAGCTCTCACGTCTCTAAGAGTTCACAATCTAGATTTAAGTGGTACTTGGTGTCACCCTAGAAGTGATCTCCATTCAAAAAGTATTTTTTAGCTTAAATCTGGATTTTGGTGAATAAGAGGAAGTCGTTCAAATATAAGTCTATTATACGATATATAGATTTCAACTACCACGTTTCCACATAATTTACATCGTGAGATTCATATGACGCTTCGTGTCACCTTGGAAGTGGCCTCCATTCGGAAAGTGTTTTATATGAGTCAATATCAAGGTAAACGGAGGGAGTAGTTCATAGTAAGTGGGTAAAGGATATGTGTCAATATATCCTACGATCTCCTCCATTAGTCTAAACCATGAGATTCCTATGTTGCACCCGCTGGTTAGCTTTAAGCGGCCCTTTGTTAGTCGTTTAGCGACGGCTATTCCCACGGAGGGTTGTAATATAGGATTCGGAACAACCCAGGCTTTAGTAAAATGAATATGGTCTTATAGTTTAATTTTGGATGTTGTCTTCTATTTCGGAGGCAAATTCATACCGTTCTATAGGAGCTGAAAATGGCGGGTCACACTTACAAGAAATACTAAGTTGTTAGTAAAGATGTTGACCAAAAACGATAAATAAACGACTATAGGAATAAGAGTTATTCTGGAGACAATAGGAATAAGAATTATTCCGGGGATCGTGTTTGGTCAAAATTTTTTTGTTTTAGTGAAGGAGTATCTGACTGCCCCACGGTAGCACATATTCTATCTCACTAAAATATCTTTGCAAATAAATAATGGTTGTGGGTACATTATTACTTTTTGCTAAAACTTGACTTTGGTTTCAGTAACAATTTGCTAATTAGAATTTGTTTATCAGTATGTCGAATTCTAGAATACTTGCTTCCGATTTACATAACAGTAAAATCAAATCAACAAACAAATTACTAGCAGTTGATTATACCAACAGAGTTTTAACAGAGGATTGTCCTCTATCTCCCAACTCATCTAAAATTATGAATTATGTAGATGAGGATGCTGAATTTGAACAACAAGATAAATATGATTTACTTGTTATCGAAGCATGTTTAGTGAAAAACAATAAAATCTAGATAATTGATTCAGGTGCCGCTAATCATGTATGTACTATCTCACAGGAAACAAGTTCCTGGAGACAGTTGACAAAAGGTGAAACAATCTTTAAGGTAGGGACCGGGGAGATTGTTTCAGCCAAAGCAGTAAGAGATATAAAGTTATTTATAGGAGATAAGTACATTTATTTGAAAAATGTATATTATATTCCTTCTATGAAAAGGAATCTAATTTCTGTCTCATGTTTGTTAGAACAAAATTATAAAGTTTATTTAGAAAATGGTGAAGTGTTCATCAATATGGGAAATAAACAGATTTACTCTGCAAAATTAGAAAATAACTTGTACATGTTAAAACCAACTGAGGTCAAAGCTGTTATGAACAAAGAGATGTTTAAAACTGTTGAGATTTATAAGAAGAGGAAGATTTTTCCAAATGCCTATCTTTGGCACTTAAGACTAGGTCACATAAATCTCAACAGGATTGAGAGATTGGTTAAGAATGATCATCTAAATAAGTTGGAAGACAATTCATTACCACCATGTGAGTCTTGTCTTAAGGGTAAAATGAAAAAAAAAATCTTTTTCTGGGAAAGGTCTTAGAGCCAAAAAATCCCTAGAGCTGATTCACTCAGACCTTTGTGGGCCTCTAAATGTTAGAGCAAGAGGAGGGTTTGAATATTTCATCAGTTTTATAGATGATTATTCAAGGTATAGGCATGTTTACCTAATGCACCAAAAGTCTGGAACTTTTGAAAAGTTCAAAGAGTATAAGGCTGAAGTTGAAAACCAATTAGGTAAAAAGGTTAAAACACTTCGATCGGATCGAGGTGGTGAGTATTTGGACATAGAATTCCAAAACTATTTGATAGAACGTGGAATTCAGTCTCAACTCACAGCCTCTGGCACACCTCAGCAGAATGGTGTGGCAGAGAGAAGAAACAGAACCTTGTTAGACATGGTTCGTTCCATGATGAGTTATGCTTAGTTACCAATTTTTTATTGGGACACGCAGTTGGGACTGCAGCGTATATTTTGAACATAGTTCCCTCGAAAAGCGTTTCTAAAATGCCTTATGAGCTCTGGATGGGACATAAAGAAAATTTACGTCATTTCGGGATTTGAGGTTGTCTAGCACATGTTTTGGTGCAAAATCCTAAAAAGCTAGAACACCGTTCAAAAGTATGTCTATTTGTAGGCTACCCAAAAGAAACAAAAGGTGGTTTCTTTTATGATCCTCAGGAAGATAAAGTATTTGTATCGACAAATGCAACCTTCCTGGAGGAAGATTATATAAAGAACCATCAACCTCGCAGTAAGCTAGTAATATAAGAAATGTACAGAGAAACGACAAATGTATCAACAAGAGTTATTGATCGAGCAGGTCCTTCAACAAAAGTTGTTGATAGAGTAGGTCTCTCAGCAAGAGTTGTTGATGAAACTGATATTTCACATCCTTTTCAAGAGTTGAGAATGCCTCGTCATAGTGGGAGGGTTGTGCAATAGCCTGACTAGTACATGGGTTTAACTGAAACTCAAATCATCATACAAGATGATGGTTTAGAGGATCCATTGTCTTTTAATCAAGCAATGAACGATGTGGACAAAGACTAATGGATTAAAGCCATGGACTTTGAAATGGAATCTATGGATTTTAATTCTGTCTGGGATCTTGTAGATCAACAGGAAGGGGTAAAACCCATCGGTTGCAAATGAATCTACAAGAGAAAACAGGACCAAGCTGGTAAGGTACAGACCTACAAAGCTAGACTAGTGGCAAAAGGCTTTATCTAAAGAGAGGGGTTAGATTTTGAAGAAACATTCTCTTCAGTTGCCATGATAAAGTCTATTAGTATACTATTGTCCATAGCCACATTTTATGATTATGAAATATGGCAAATGGATGTCAAGACAATTTTTTTGAATGGCTATCTTAAATAGAGTATCTATATGTCTCAACCAGAAGGGTTTATACAGCAGGATCAAGAGCTAAAAGTTTGCAAGCTTAATCGATCCATTTATGGATTAAAACAAGCTTCTAGATCCTAGAATATGAGATTTGACACTGCGATCAAATCTTATGGCTTTGAACAAAATGTTGACGAACCCTTTGTCAACAAGAAAATCGTCAACAAAACTGTCACTTTTCTGGTGTTGTATGTTGATGATATTCTACTCATTGGGAATGAGGTAGAATATCTAGCTGATGTTAAGAGATGGTTGGCTTCACAATTCCAAATGAAAGATTTGGGAGAAGCACAGTATGTTCTTGGAATCCAAATAGTTCAGAATCGCAAGAATAGAACATTGGCATTATCTCAAACATCTTATATAGACAAGATGTTGTCTAGGTATAAAATGCAAAATTCCAAGAAAGGATTTTACCTTTCTTTGTCTAGGTATAAAATGCAAATTTTTAAGAAAGGATCTTTACCTTTCAGGCATGGAATTCACTTGTCTAAGAAGCAGAGTCCTAAGACACCTAAAGAGGTTGAGAAGATGAATCGAATTCTATATGCATCTGTAGTTGGGAGTTTGATGTATGCAATGTTGTGTACTCGTCCCGGCATATGCTATGCCGTAGGAATTGTCAGCAGATTTCAGTCCAATCCTGGTCATGACCATTGGATTACTGTTAAAAACATTCTCAAGTATCTTCGAGAACAAGAGATTAATGCTCATGTATGGTTCTAAGGATCCGATCCTTACTAGATACTGATTCTAACTTTCAGACCGATATTGATTCGAGGAAATCAACTTCGAGGTCAGTATTCACTCTGAACGGAGGAACAGTTTTGTGGAGAAGCATCAAGTAGATTTGTATTGCGGACTTCACAATAGAAGCTGAGTATGTAGCTGCAAGCGAAGCAACAAAAGAAGCAGTATAGCTCAAAAAGTTCCTGACAAATCTGAAAGTAGTTCCTAACATGCACCTACTTGTCACTCTCTATTGTGACAACAGTGGAGCAGTTGCAAATTCAAAGGAACCACGAAGCCATAAAATGGGAAGGCATATCGAATGGAAGTACCATCTCATCAGGGAGATTGTACACAAAGGAGACATCAATGTTACTCAAATTGCTTCCCAAGAAAACTTAGTTGATTCATTTACGAAAGCCCTCTCGGCTAAAGTGTTCGAGGGTCACCTAGTAGAACTAGGTCTACGAGTTTTGTATCACTAGGGTAAGTGGGAGAATTTATGGGTACTGTAATGCCCTAGTTTATTGTATTTGTATATTTTATTCTCTCCATGTAAACTCAACATTTTATATATTTGTATATATTGATCATTGGAGTTTTAGTCCAAGTGGGAGTATTGTTGGGTTTTATGTCCTAGAACTTGCAGCTTGTAAAATGATAAACATTTTCTATAATCAATATACTTGTTATTCATCTCATAAATTGTATGAAAGTCTACCCATGACTATTGTATGAGTACTTGAACTTTATGTGGAGACATAAGAGTGGATCGGGTTCGAGTAAATAGTCAAAATGATCTATGGTACATGAATGAGGTTGGGTACCTTAATCTAATAACACCATTGAATGTGGCCTACTTTGTAGTTGTTACGAAGAGTTGTAAAGTGCTACATACGATGTGATCCTAATTCGTACATGTTATGACATGAGGAGTGGGGGCGTCCTATGCAATGAGTTTGCAGAAGATCAGGACCAAGAAATAAGTCACTCTTACTTTATAACGTTGTTTACTGTTTAAGACTGACTATTTCACCTAGATGATCTAGGTAACTCGATCTTAATCCTGAGCTAACTATGAACTCTTGTTTATTCGAGATTTCCCTTAGATTTTCATAGTTGAGGGTTCGCTCAACAGCGCCGGCTCAATAAGGCTCCCATTTTAGGGGTAAGACCAAATAGATAGCTGGGGACATAGGGTGCAAGACGGAGTTCACGCCTACCCGATTTAGGGATAGGAAAAATGTTGTTTTCTTAAGTACTGAATCCAGGTCTTGAATAAGGGACCCAATCCTCTTACTGAATTGAGAGAATTTGGTTTGGTGATTGGATCACAAACCAGTTGCATTAGAGAATCAGTAGGGACTTGAGAAATAAGACGTAATCTCGGGGGTAAAATAGATATTTGACCCAACCATTATTACGAACAACCTGTGAAGGGTCGACTTGCTGATTATGGTTAAATCATGTGGACATAATATATCTATAGTGAGGGGAGTACAATTATGGGCCTTAGTAGAATGATCCATTAGTTAACGAATGGAGATTAATTTGGTCTAATGAGTTTAGCCAATTAATCTGGGATCATTGGAGCCCATGATCTGTAGGTCCGCGAGGTCCCCCTACTAGCTCGTAATGGACTAGCTCTAGAATAGCGTGATAAGTTAATTTGAAACATTCAAATTAGAATTAAGGGAATTAGTGATTATATGAGATATAATTATTAAATGGAATAGGAGAATTTATATATTTAAATATGATTTAAATATATAAAGATGGATATCTGTTAAAATTAATTTAATATTTGATATTAAATTAATTAAGTTTTATTCAATAATTAATTTATGAAATTAATTAATTTTTCATTTTTAAAATCAAATAGTTTTTTTTTAATCAAAATTTGATTTTTGGATAAAATTGAAAAATTGAAAACTAAAACACTTAAATGGAAAAATAGTTTTTTCCATTATCCATCTTTGAACTAGCTCACACATGAAGCTATATTTGCCTTGTCTTCTCCAAGCATGAGCTGCAACTCATGCAGCTCTTCTCTTTGCATGTTGATCTACAATATAATGAAGAGATTAGAGTGAAAATCGGGCATGCAATCCATAGAATTTTTTAGAGAAAAACTGGTTTGAAAAATGGTTCTTCAACAAGGTTGCTGCAATGAGTTTTTCTCCTTCATCCCTTCATTTAAGCTTGTTTTGAGTCCCACAACTCAATCAAGAGCACCAAGAGAATAGTGGGGAAGATCTTGAGGTGGTCTACAACAAGATATGGAGAAGATTGTAGCTGGAGATGGTGTTTTAAAGAAGTTCTACAAGAGATATGTCTTGAAACCCATTTTTCTGCAGAAGCATGCTTTATATTATGCCAAAATTAGTGAATTTGAATGCGTAGATGATCCTTGTGTTTCTGCTGCTATTGATACAATCCTACAAAACCTTCATCAATAAAATTATCAATACTAACGAGATTGTCATCATGAGCGAGATCCTCATAAGCGAGATCAAGCACCACACTAGCAAGACTTCACCATTAGTGAGACTTTCAAACACTAGCGAGATTTATACCAACACCAGCAAGATTCAGCCTAAAAATTCAACTAGATTCTCCTCCTAAGCAAGATTTAGCACAAAAACTAGCGATATTTTCATCTTGAGTGAGATTTACATCTTCTTTGTCTCGCTCTCGCTTTCTCGGGTGAATTGCTTGCTTGATCTTCTCAAGCAGCTGCCTATTTACGCATTGAATTCATGTTTCAAATTTCAAAATTTATAACTAAAAATCAATAACCCTTTTCAAGAAACTTCCTTCTATAAACGTTTTTAGAATTAAGTTAAGGTTTTTATCTGAAAAGTTCAGCCCCAAATTCCTTGTGGTTTTTCCTAGAGCTTCCAATATTTACCACTGGCCCTGATTAATCTGAGTACTTGGCCTTTCTACAATTTCTTCACTTTTTAACCTTCTTCCTGTATGATCTTCCTCCAGCAACCCAACCACAAAAACTAGATTCTCCTGGCTTTCAAATGTCACTAATCTCACTTAATTCGCTCAAGCCAATTGCCAAAACCGAGCTTCTGAAGTTCATCTTACTTTTTATACTTTCGATTGCCTCCCATGTACGAATTATGAAAATGCCACCTCACCCAGTAATGATTAGTGCATTTTGGCCAAAATTTAATTAATTAATCTTTTTAATATTTTTTTCCTTCTTTTCTTCGTAATTCTCTATATTAAACCATAATTTCACTTATCAATTATTTAACATAATATCCTCATGGTTAAATACTTATATTGAAAATGTAGAATTCGGGGTTTACATCTCACTGTAACTTTATCTCGTTTAGGTGGTCGGTGAAACTGTTGGAAGCTAAAGCGGTTGTTGAGGGTTTGAAAAGTCTTCATGATGCGTGAAAAGGTGATAATCTTCCAGTATTGCATCATCATACTTTTGAACCAGTATTCTAACTCAACTTTTCAATAAATATTTTTCTTTTTCATAAAATCTCTAAAGAGGAGAACAAAGATCTCATAATTTAGTTGTTTTAACATCTTCTTGGTCCTCTAGGTTTCGAAAATATGTCTTTCCTTCTTCTATCCCTCCTCCTCAAGAGGGAGTAATTTTTGGTTTTTGGTTGTTTGAATGAATATTCATTTTTTTAGAAAAATTATAATAGATGGCAAAATCGAGAAAAAAGAAAATATATAACACTCTTTAAAATATTTGCAAATATAGCAAAAATTTAACATTGTTGGATTATAGAAACATGCAGTAGAATAAATAGGATCACTGAGCATTCTAATTCCTTAATTTTAACATCAAAATAAGCATGTTCATAGGGTATTAAGAGGGTTTCAAAACATACCTTTGAATATCCTCTTCAAACACGAATTTGATTTGCAATATTCTCCAATTGAAGTCCTGGACCACCAAGAGATAATCTCTACTATTCTCAGCCTTGAATTTAAGTGGTGAAACTCATAATTGAGCTGAATTTGTGGGAGAATTGGAGTGGAATTTCAGGTGAAGAAGAAAACCTATTGCATGAACAATTTTCAACAGCCTCCCACTCTCAACCTCAGAAATTGAAGTGGTTTTTATTTTTTTCTACATGCAGGAACTGAAGAGAAACCCCAATGAAACTTCAATTGCATGAAGTTAATGGGCAAGGTATGTTAATTTAGGAGAAACACCTCCTTCACCAAAATGTGGAAAAGTCCAGTTTAAAAATTCCAATTTTCATTTTCAATCATTAATTTTATATAATTCAAAATTAGTTAGAATCAAAACCAATATTTCAATTTTTGAAATTGAAATAAAAATGAAATTAATTTTGATTTTTAATTAATTAAATTTAATATCGAATATTAAATTAATCATGTACCTAATTTTAAACATGAATCCTATTCATGTAATTAATATTTAAATATTATATACTCTTCAATTTCTTTTAATTTCGATAAATTAAATGTTAATTAATTATATCAAATATAATTATACAAACCCTAATTTGAATTTGAACTATTCAAATTCAAACCCTAAATTCAATTTGAACATTTCAAATTAAAATTCAATTTGAACACTTCAAATTAAATCATTTCAAATTCACTCAATTTACTAATTTAAGGTGTTCATGTTCTACGAGCTAGTAGAGGGACTTATGGACCTACAGTTCATGAGCTCCAACAATTTGAGATTAATTGGCTAAAACTCTTTAGACTGAAATACAATATTCGTTAACTATCGAGTCACACTACTATAGCTCATAGTTGCACTCTCCTCACTACAAATATATTTATGTCCACTTGATTTAACCATAATCAGTAAGTCGACCCTTCACAGGTTATTCGTAATAATGGTTGGATCAAATGTTGTTTTACCCCCGAAATTACGTCTTGCTCCTTAAGTTCCACTGATCCTCTAATGAACAATTGGTTTGTGATCCAACCACTAAACCAAATCTCTCTCGGGCTAATGAGAGGGTGGGGTCCTTTGTTCAAGACTTGAATTCAACACTTAAGAGAACAAGCTTCCTCATATCCCTAAATTGGGTAGGCATAAATTTCATCTTGCACCCTACTCATATACTGTTTGCCGCTTTGTCACTCAAGCCTGCAATACACCTAAAATCAAGAGGGTGCTTGAAAAAACACAAATTGAAACACTCAATCATTTGCCAAATCCCTGGCAACAGTGCCAAAAACTTGTTTCGTTCATGCGGTTAACGTGAACTATGCCAGAATGACTATGTGTTGAACTCACTATGCGCCAAGTTGTAGTTAATCATACACTGATCACAAGTTTCTCGTTGTGAACTGAGGTTGAACTAAGGGACTTATAACTACGTATGTTTAAAAAATATGTGTATGTGGCAAGGACTAAAGTTACTGTACTAGAGTCAACACTCATATGATTAAAGATACTATGTGATGAAATTATCTAAACAGACAGTGAACACTTCAATTTTAATTTTGATAGAACTTAGATAGACAACAACTTTAATGTGATGAAAAATGAATGGAGATCAAGTAGGGTTTGGGGGGAAGTCAATACCACATGCCTAAATTTAGTTCCAAGGTTAAACCTAGCTCACAACTTCCATTCATCGCACACCTCTCGGTATCCATCCACATTTTTCATATCTCTTTGACGCATGAATGATGTTACGTTGAGCATGATGTTATTTCTATCTCTAGAAATAATTTTTATTTTACTTTGTGAGATCCACAACTACTTACCCTCTCAAACAGTTGGTTATAGCTACTTGACTTAATGAGTGATCATAGGCAAGCATTTATATATGCACACCCTAAGCAAACAATAATAACTCTTTAAAGTTTACAAACCACAAGTTTTAAGACATACAACCCAACAAACACCCACATGGACTAAAACTCTAGTGGGGTTATATATATACAATGTTGAGTGTGAGAGAAAAACATAAATACAATAAACTAGGGTATCACATACCCATGACTTCACCCACTTGCCCTAGATTTATATAACCCGTAATCCTAGACTCACTAGGTGACCATCAAACACTTTAGCCGTGAGGGCCTTAGAAAACAGCTCAACAATGTTGTCTTCAGAGGCTATCTGTGTGACAATCACGTCTCCTCGATATACGATCTCTTGGAAGAGATGATATTTGTGCTCAATGTGCTTTCCGCTCTTATGGTTTCTAGGTTCTTTAGAATTGGCAATTTCTCCACTGTTATCACAATAGATGGTGATAATCAAATGCATATTTAGAATCACTCCAAATCGGTTAAGAACTTTCTAAGTCATACTGTTTCCTTTTCCGCTTCGCATGTAACCACGTACTCTGCTTCTATGGTGGAGTCAGCAATACAGCTTCGCTTTATACTCCTTCAAACTATAGCTCCTCCATTTAGAGTGAATGCTGATCCCGAAGTTGATTTCCTTAAATGTTTATCGGTCTAGAAATTAGAGTCAGTGTGTCTTATAAGGATTAGATTCTCACTGCCATACACGAGCATATAGTCCCATATTCTCTAAAGATACTTAAGGATATTTTTAACGGTAGTCCTATGATCATATCCAAGATTGGATAGAAATCTGTTGATGATTCCTACTGCATAGCATATGTCAGGTCATGTACACAACATGGCATATATCAGACTACCAACTGCTAATGCATAGGGAATACGATTCATGTCCTCAACTTCTTGAAGTGTCTTAGTGGAGGAACCCAATGAAGGTACTTTGAGTGGAAGCAATGGATCATCCAAATTCCTATTTTTACAGAAGTCATAATTTTACAGAGAGAAAAAAATATGCATTTAACTACCAAAAAATACAACATGCTTATTAAAGAAACTGCAAGAAAAAAAAGTTCAGAAAACCCTTACCTTTGAAGAACGTTTCTTCAATTGTAAAACCCTCGATCTCCAAATTGGGCACCACCATGAACGCAACCTCGATATTCTCAGGCAGAGAAACCAAGAGGTGTGAACACTGACTATTTGGACTTTTTAGGGAAAGGATTGAGAGAAAAGAGAAATAGAGGAAGAATGGAGAAAACCTACAAAAACACATAACATTTCTGTATGTTTTTTTTAGGAAGAAGGAAAGTGAAAACGAAAACTTCCACTCCTGCACATTCTATAGAGAAAATCATGGGATTGGAGTTACAACTCCTTCCGTAAAAATGGTTTATTATTAAAAATAATATTATTAAAAATAAATTTAATAATAAACCTTAATATATATATATATATATATATATACACATTATATTAATTATATCATAAAAATTAATTAATTATATCAAATATTATTAATTACCTCAATTAATTTGAACAATGAACCCAAAAACTAATTCTCATTAAATCCCGTTGAGCTACCAAGGGGATTCCATGGACATGTAGCTTGAAACTCCAACAGTACGTGAATAATTAATTAAACTCTTCAATTAAATTATTCACCATCCATTAACGCTCAAGCACTCCACTATAGATCGATAGTGGTACTTTTCATGCTACAAACATATTTCTGTATCCATTGGATATAACCAATTAACAGTACGATGACCCTTCACAAACTCATAAGCACAATTGGGCCAAAATTACCGTTTTGCTTCTGTAGTTATATCTAACTCCTTAAGTACCATTGATCCCTCTAATGAACAAGAAATATAGTCCAACTATGATCAAACCTTTCTCGGGCCAGGAGAGGGTGTAGCGCCACATTGTTCAAGCCTCGGAGTTAGCCCTTAAGGGAGCAATTTATCTACTTATCTCGACATTGGGGAAGGAGTGAATTCCTTTTTGTGTAGCTATGTTTCCAGCTCCCCAATCAGTCGAATCCCCAAAATTGTAGGCTTGTTGAATCGGAAATCTTGCCACTCTCATCCATTCAAATCAAAGGACTGTCTTCATAGGCAAGAGTTCACAACTCACTTAGGATTTAGGTCATGTTACCTATGGTCATCCTGGTGAAATGTAAGTCTTTGTTATGAACGGTGTTTTATAATGCGACTAAACATTTCATAGTCCGATCTTATACAAACTATTTTATATAGAATATCCTCGTTCAGATGTCTCCACATGAATGATCAGAATCAGATCATTTGTAGCACTTTACAACAATTGTAACATCTACAAAGTGGGCCATACTAGTAGTGTCACTAGGATAAGGGTTCCAACCTTATCCATCTACTACAAACCATTTAGGTTATCACTTAAATATGATCCCCTCGTATTTCTCTACATACAAGATAACATTGGATGTTAGTTTATTGATTTATGATTAATGCAACTAATTTTGAAATAAAACATCACATATTTTATTTCATAAATAAAATGTTTGTATATAACAACTACAAACTATATGCTTGAGGAAAATCCTAAGAAATTGAAATCTCATTCGAAATTGTGCCTATTTGTAGGTTATCCCAAAGGAACAAGAGGTGGTTACTTCTTCGACCCAAAATAAAACAAAGTGTTTGTATCGACAAACGCTAATTTTTTAAAGAAGACCACATAGGGAACACAAGCCCCGCAGTAAAATTGTGTTGAATGAACTTTTCGAAGAAATTACTGAATCTTCAACAAGAGTTGTTGAAGAACCTAACACCTCAACAAGATTTGTTGAAGTTGGATCATCTAGTAGGTCAATTCCACCTCAAGTATTGAGGGAACCTTGATGCAATGGGAGGGTGGCGAACCAACCTGTCCGTTACACGGGTTTAACAAAAATCCTAACTATGGTAGTTGACGGAAATGTTGAGGATCCATTATCTTACAAGAAGGCAATGGAGGATGTTGACAAAGATGAGTGGATCAAAACTATGGATCTCGAAATGGAGTTAATGTACTTCAATTCAATATGAGAACTGAAGGATAAATGAGCATGCAGCGAAAGTTAATTTGATAAATTTTCACTCTAAGATGCTCAATTTAAAGGATTAAACAGGCAATTAAAAAGGAAAAACAAAGTTTCAAGAACACTTACCCTTGAAGCTCCAAATTCTCCTTCAATTCTTGATGAATTTCAGCACCACTTGGTTGTAGACCGCCACAAGAGTCTTCTCTACTATTTATTAGGCTTGGATTGGATGGTGGGATCCAAATTTGTGGTGAATTTGAGAAGGAATGAAGGTTGGGAAGAAGATGAACAATGGATTGAATTTTGCAAAATTAACCTTTTATTTCACAAAATTCTTAACCATTTTTATGCCAAAATCATCTCTATTTATTAAAGAATAACATGTTGCATCAAAATTTGACAACACAAAATGGTTAATTTGTTGGTTAATTGTGAAGAAGACAACCAAGCTCCTAGCTTAGTTAATGGGAAAATTATTGGGAAAATCCAATCTTCAAAAATCAATTTCTAATGAATTTCCAAAAATTGAATTAAAATTGATTTTTAATTAATAAATAAATAAATAAATAAATAAATAAATAAATAAATAAATAAATAATTAATTAAATACTAATAATTTAATATTTAATTAATTAATTAAATATAATATTATTTTAATATAAAATAATATTATTTTTCCCACTTGTCCCGATTTTTCTAAAAAAAAGGATATGAATCCCTATTCATATAATTAAAATTTAAATTATATTTAAATATTATAATTAACTCTATTTGTCCGTTAAATTCGTAATTAAACGTCGATATATCGTATATATCTTACTTTCATTCCTTAAGCCAAGATTTGAACGGTTCAAACTCATTCACCACACTATCTAAGATTTTAGTCCATTTATGAGCTAGTAGAGGGACCTAATGGACCTACAGATCATGAGCTCCAATGATCTGAGATTAATCGACCAAACTCTTTAACCTAGTTAACCAACATTCGTTAACTAACGGGACACTCCACTAAAGCCCGTAGCTGCATTCTCCCCACTGTATATATATTTGTGTCTATTTGATATAACCGTCATCGATAAGTCAATCATTCACAGGTCGTTCATAACTTTAGCTAGGTCAATTACCGATTTACCTCTGAGTTACATCTTTTCTCCTTAAGTACCATTGTCCCTCTAATGAACAATTGATTTAGGATCTAATCACTAAATCCATTCCCTCTCGGGCAGTGAGAGGATGAGGCCCCTTGTTCAAAACCCGGGAACAACACTTAAGAGAACAACCTTTCTACTATCCCTAAGTTGGGTAGGAGTGAATTCCATCTTACAAATTCTATGTCCCCAGCTATCTACCCGGTCTTATCCTTGAAATGGGAGGAATATTAAGCAGCGTTATTGAGCTTACTCTCACCTATGCAGATCAAGGGAAAATTCTGAATAAACAGGAGTTCATAGATAGCTCAAGATTCAAATCAAGTTATCTAGGTCATCGATAAGTGAAATTAATCATTGTTTATCGTAAACGGTGTTAATACGTAACAGTGATTATTTCAGGGCCAATCTTACATAATCTTATTATATAGAATACCCCCGCTCACATGTCTCTACATGAACAAATCAAGATCACTTCATTTATGACACTTTACAACATTTGTAACAATCATGAAGCGGGCCGTATTCAATAGTGTCTCCAGGAAGAGATACCCAACCTGATCCATGTACTATAGACTATTTAGGCTACTTACTCGAACTTGATCCTGTTTATGTCTCCACATAAAGTCCAAGAACTCATAATAATAGCCACGAGTTCGTAGTTTAATTGGATTTAGAGTTAATAAACAATTAATTACCTTGAATAACTTCATATGTATTAAAATTCATTTATTTACAAAAACTATGAGTTTTATGACATACAACCCAACAAACTCCCACTTGGACTGAAACTACTAGTTGGTTACAAAAAAGTTGAGTACAGGAAGAGAAATCTAAATACAATAAACTAGGGCATCCCATACCCACAATTTTAATTTCTCCCACTTGCCCTATTTATTCTACTCGTAGTCCTAAACTCTTCAGGTGGCCCTAAAAAACAGTAGCCGGGAGGGCCTTTGTAAAAGGATCAGCAATGTTGTGCTCAGATGCTATTTGTCTGACAATAACGTCTTCTCTTTGCACAATGTCTCTGATGAGATGGTATTTGCGCTCAATATGCTTTCTACGCTTATGGCTTCTTGGTTCTTTGGAGTTCGCTACTGCCCCACTGTTATCACAACGTAAAGTGCTTGGCAGATGCATGTTTGGAACAACTTCCAGATCATTCAGGAACTTTCTAAGCCATACTGCTTCTTTGGCTTCCTCACATGCAGCAACATATTCTGCTTCCATTGTGGAGTCGGCAATGCAGCTCTGCTTAATACTTCTCCACACTACTGCTCCTCCATTAAGAGTGAATATCGATCCCGAAGTAGATCTCCTTGAGTCTATATTGGTTTGAAAATTGGAATCAGTGTATCCGAAAAGGATTAGATCCTTATTTCCATACAGAAGCACGTAGTTCCTTGTTCTCCTTAGATACTTGAGGATATTCTTAACGGCAGTCCAATGTGCAAATCCGGGATTGGACTGATACCTACTGACAATTCCTACTGCAAAACATATGTTTGGTCGTGTACATAACATTGCATACATCAGACTCCCGACAACTGATGTATCTATATGCGGTGAGTAAAACTTTGTGTCATTTATGTACTTAGAGACTATTGATAATGGTCACACTCTTCGTTTTGGCTTGTCCCCATGGGTGTCATGCAAACATCCAACTACGGTTGTGTGCCAGTTTCAACTTTAACTCATGATAATCAGAGGAGTTGTCCCCTGTATTCTTTTATTTTTCTCTTTTTATACTAAATTGTTCTTGGAAACCCACCTTCGTTTTGGCTTGCTCCTACGAGTGTCATACGAACATCCCATTACGAATAAGCTCCTTTCACAACTAAACTCTTATCAGGTTGGGAATAGTTTTGCAATTTCCCTTGCACTGATATTGGAGTTTTGCATATAT
>NC_052351.1:13490425-13719278 GCF_009727055.1 Benincasa hispida
ATATATTTAAATGAACGCATTTTCTTAAATACTACATATTCCTGATTTCATTTGCTCAGACCTTCCCCACCCCCAAATTTAAAGATGAGCAAGGTCCTCAGTGCGTTGTTTGAATAGACTAGACAAACACTTAGAAGAAAATTTCAAAAAGAAGGTTTAAGTAGAACTTTGAAAGATAAAAGGTAAAGTACTGCTAAACTAAGAGTTAACTAAGTGTTAGTCAGAATTTACTAAGTATGGAAAATGTTTCGAAGTGTAAACATATAATACATCATAGCAACGCAATGAAGATCGTAAAAATAAAAGATTAAGATTGTCATAAAAATTAACAAAGGAAGATAAAGAAAGAGGCACAGGCAAATAGTAGAATGAATTATATACTCTGATTGTACTGACTATTAACAAAGTATACAAATATATTACAAATGAACGCCTTAAAAAAAAATTCTTTTGCCTATACAAAAGTCAAAGAATTTGATTAACTTGCAAATAATGAAAGAATTGAATACAAATAAAGAATGGCCGCATAAAAAAAAATCAGATTGAAAGAAAGAATAAACGTTAAGGCTGAGGAGCAGGGGGATTCGGTGGAGGATGTTGAGGTGGTGCAACAAAGGCATCATCAAATAGTAAGTGTTGCCTTAGATGCGAAGGCACCATCAGACCATGCAGATAGGTGGTAAGAAAGTTGAAATACTGTTGATTGTTCTCCGCTATCTGTCTTTGGTGTAGGAAGATCCTATGCATACTACGCTGAATATTGATGAATGCTTCCCTTGAAGTCGCAGCACTGTGTTGAATCTCATTAATGCGCTCCATTGCTACCTCAAATCGATGATTGAAGAAATGATGCTGTTGAGACATAAGTTCTTGCTGTTGAGAGAAGAGGGTTCTCATTTCAGCTAACTCGACAGTCAAGAAGGTGAAGGATGGTTGTGCCTGCGATGTCTCACCAGCACCGTTTTGGGGTTTGGTAGATGTGCCTTCACCCAAATCGTATGGGTCATCAACTTGCAGTAGTGGGGTGGTGGGGTGTGGTGATGAAGTTATTGGTAAAGATGAGGCTGCTGGTTGAATAACAGAAGAGTTGGGGATAAGAGGAAGGTTTATAAAAGGTTCATGTAAAGGGGAGGAGGGTTGTGTTGGTGGGCTTGGTGGGCTTGGAGATCGGATAACTAAGGGAAGAGGGTTTATAGGCTCTGGATCTTGTGCTGGTGATTCATGTACCCTTTCTTTTCCCTTATCTTCTCTTCGTCTTCTTTTTAGCCTGGGTTCCTGCGGTGCATTCTAATCGATCGCAGGTCTCTTTGCTGGCAGCTCGGGGCAATGCGGGGAATCCTTGAGGAGCATCCTCAGAATTTTGATATTGATGAGGCCGTGGACTTCTGGCATGGGATCCTCATTAATGCCTACACCCATAGTTAGGCATAAACTTGAGACGATCCACGGGAAGAAGTACTGCCCCCGTATATGCCCCACCAATGCTCTGATCTGCCCTGCGATCAACCGTCCTACGTCGATAGGAATGTCGCGAGCAATACAGTAAGTGGCCATCACCCGATCCCTTGATACAGTTCTGTCGTACGTTGTTGGGATCAGCCGCTTCTTGACAAGATAAACCCAGAGCCTTCCCTCCGGTAGCAAAGACTTGGAATCCAGGGTGCGGATGCCTTTGGGTGAGACTGTCCATCGTGTTCCCAGTTGCGTTAGTACTCTCAGCGCATCTTCCATCAGTTATGCTGTAGGATCATCGATAATCTTGTTCCCTGGTGCATCAGGGTTGTCCTTCATTTGATAAAGCTCATTGATGTCCTTTGTGCTGAAGTATACTGTCTCTCCCTTAAAAGTCACCGTATCCCTATTTTCATGCAGGCGCCCGTGGTAGAAGTGCTGCACTACCAAAGGCACAATGATGGATGGGCACTGACAGAACATGTCCCACCCATGCTCTACAATGACACTCGTGATAAGGTCAGGTAGTGGGGTCGGCGTAGGGTAGAAGCCCATCTCGATCAACATATCATCATTTTCTTTTCTTTTTGATGACCACTTCTTGGCCTATACTGGCTCGCTGCTTACTGCTACGTCCTTGCCTTTTGCTTGCGCAAGGCGAGCTGCTTGCCTTAGTTTCTTTTATCGCTCCATGCTTTGTTCTTCTTTCTCGCGTTCAGCGAGTTCCTTGCCCTTGCTCTTATACAAACGCTTCTTGTTAGCTTCGCGCTTCCTCCTCTTCTCCTCCAAAAACATCTCTCCTCTTCTTCTTCCTCTCTCTCTTCTCTCTCAAACACTTCTTTAAACTGCTTAGAGCCAGTAATAGGCATTGTTCCTCCTCGCGCTTCCGGATCCCTTCAAGTCAGGCAAGCTCGTTATTGCTTTGCATCTCCTTAAACTCTAATCTTCTTCTTCTATTCCCCTCTGCGATGATGAGCTTGCACCTCTGTATCATCTCGTCTTTTCTTTTCGCTTTCAGTGGAGACGGATGGTGTTGGCGTAGGCATGCTTTCGGTGCTTCCTCCTCTTTTGAACATAGGAGGCCTAACGACCAAAGGGTTTCTCCAAGTTCTTCCGGCAAGTCTGGATATAGTGGGGGCTTGGGCAGCAAGCCGGTGACTAGCAGCCAGAAATGCTGCCTCTCGCATGGCTGCTTGGTCAAGGGTGGAAGGTGAAGCAGATTGGTTCGGGGTTTGGTCAACCATGGAATCGAGCTTGGAAAGGTCTGGTAAGATTTTGGGTTTCCGGTGAGAAAGAACGATTCATAGTGCAAGACGCTAAGGTTATGGGTTGCCAATGTAGGGTAAAGAATTTCCAACAAAGAGAGAGGTCGTATTTATAGGTTGGGTCGTGGTGGGGCCTACGTGATTTTTACGGCGACTGGCCTCGAGCAGCTCAACAAGCTCGTCATTCCACCTCCCTCATTTATGGCATTTTAGATAAAGCGTCCTTTCGTCTGCCAAGTCATAATTGCTTAAGGATACGAATCGATTGGACTTCTTCCTACATTGCCAAACAAATTTTTCTTTAATATTTTATTTGAATGAACGCATGATAAGGTATAATGCATTGTGTTCACTAACGCAACTGTATCTTTGCAGAGGAAGCCAACAACGCATATATCCCCGGAACACACCCCTTAACCAACGCGGTCTAGAGGATGCCTTAACATAGTGCATTTGGCTAAGGACGGGCAAAGGACACATGCGAGCGCAAACACACCCCTCAACTCAATACAGTTGGCATTCCTAGTTGGTTTGGGTACGTCCATTGTTGTCTTGCTTTCTTGTTTTTAATTGTTTTATTATCTTTATTTTGCATTTTCATCAGCACAAGTGTTGTGACTTGCGGCAATACATTTTTCTTTTTTTTTCTTTTTTTTTCAATCATTCACAATTTAAAGCACACGCACTTGATTTCAAAAAGTCAAAGGATTAAAGACAGGACAAATTAAATGCTAGTAGAAGTAAATGAAGAAATAAATTCATAAAGTCAAAATTGGAATTAAATGAAGAATTTAAAAAGGATTCAAAATTAAAAGAGACGGAATTCAATAAAGCAATTTAAACATAGTATTGAATATAGACTAAAAATTGTGTTGTCTTTGGTGATCGCAATCCACAATCTCCGCAGCGGTCAGCTTACCTGCTCAATGTCTTTAAGGACACTGCTCCTTCCCTATAGACCCTGGGGCTTTAGAATTGCTGGACAGTGTTCCAGGTGTTTGACTTCTTAGCTCAGAGGCCAGCTGGCCCACTTAGATCTCCAGGTTTTCTTATTGAGGACGCTTGTGCTTGCATCACTACATCATTCTTATCCATATATTGCTCAGCAGCATTTATAGTGAGCCTCCCGAGGCATTAGATGATGATGATGGTTGTTGGTTATGCGGTCTTGATTGCCCCTGATTTGGTGGAAACGGAGGATTTCCTCTGCTACCCCCTTGATGGTTCTATTGGCCCCCCTAGGTTGGGATTACCGCCCAACCGAAGTTAGGATGGTTCCTCCAGCCCGGATTGTAGGTGTTGCTGAAGGGGTTGTTCTGGATAGCACACACTTGCTGAAGATTCAATGGACCCATCAGCTCCGTGAGCCCCTCCACAGTTGACAAAAATAATTGGTCACTTGAGCTGGTGCAACGGGTTGCACTGATTGTAAAACAATGGCTCCTTGATTAATTGCCATTGATTAGAGGATCGAGGTCACCATGGCCATCTGGGCAGCCAACGTGGTTATTGTCTCTGCAGGACAATGGCTGTTTCAGTTTTCCTTCTATCGGCACCTCGGCCTCCATATCCATAATCAATCCAGTCATCCATATTCTGCAAGATGCGATCAAGGATGACCTTGGCTTCCATGTATGTCTTGTCCATAAAGCTTCTGTTGCGGAGGCATCAGCAACAACAACCTGTGTTGCCCTGTTCAGGCCATTGTAGAATGTTTCCATCAAGACGTAATCAGGAATCCCAATATGTGGTAATTTTTTCACCAACCTTCTGAATCGCACCCAGGCGGTGCTCAGGGTCTCATTCTTCTTCTGTTCAAAGTTCAACACAATCCTTTCGTCTTCTTGCATTGACGGCAGGTGGAAAGAACTTCTTCATAAACCACTCAACCAATTGCTCCCAGGAAGTGATATAATTGGGCTCCAGTGAATAAGCCCAATTCTTAGCCTCATCCCTCAAGGTTAAGGAACAAATATAATCTTATATTCTCTGGGGTTACGCCAGGTAAGGAGAAATTGCCACACATCCGACAAAGCTGGTCAAGTGGCATGCGGTCTTCACCTTGTAGACCCCCAAACTGCCCGGCGTTTTGACATCATCTACAACATGACCAGCTTGATCTCAAAGCACACATTCTCCTCCACAGTTGGCCTCAAGATTCCAGGCGAAAAATCATACAGGTTGAGTGCCGCATAATTTCGCATCGGGATGTTGTGATCGGCTGTCAAGAATACAGGATCCTGAGCTGGTCAAATAACCCCTTAGTTTACCACTATCACTGCGTTATCGTTATTATTTGCCATGCTGGCTGCCTTCTTTTGCCGAATGCAGTTCTGACGTACCCTTGCGCAAAAAGTTCGTTCGAACTCAAGGTCAGCTACGAATTCTGGTTCAGCACCAAGACTCAAACCGTCAGGCTGCTCTCCACGTTGAACAGCCAGACAATGAGATCTGTCCTGCAAAATACCAAAAACCACTCAAACAATACACCGTTAACCAATTTCCTCAGCAACGGTGCCATAAACTTGTTGACTCTTGGTTTGGATGTATGATATAAAATGCTCACAATGATGCGATACTACTTCTAGTTATGCATTAATTATGGATGTACATGTAGTATGCCATGTGTTGTCACAAGTTTCCTTACGATGGAACCAAGTATAATTCCATCGCAAGTTTCTCGGTGTGATCCGAGGTCGAACACGGGGAAATGGTTTAGGTTATTGCGGTACGTTCATGGTATATGCCACCAAGTTTTCAATCTTTCAAAAATGAGTTTGTACAAGTATATAAATGGCAATAAAATAAGGGAAAGCAGTAATGATGCGATGAAAACATAAAAATACAGTAAATTTAAGCTAGATGTTACAAGATACAGGCTTCATGTACAAGGTACAGAGATCTAGGCTGGTTGTGAAAGTTATGCAAAGATGTGGGATGCGTTGGCAAGTCTTATGAATAGAATAGAAAGAAAGAAAAATAATACAAATAGCGTAAATTCTTAATTGCATTGAAGGTATAAAAACTGTTCCGCTCTTCTTTTGGCATACACCTCTTGGTGATCGGCCACGCTTCCACATGTTTGTGGTGAAACAGAGACTAACGTAATGAACGCAAGGTTGCTTCCATGTATGGAAGTACTACTCATTTTAGTTAACGCACTCTCCTGACCTTCTCTCGATAGATCAGAATGACATCCTCACTTCTGCTCTCACAAGTGAGGATGTCGTCTAGCATGCCTTAGCTAAGCGTATTTTTTTTAACTTTAATACAGATTAAGCACTTGACTAATTCACATTGCTTATCAAAGAATCAAGAAGACATCGTGGAGAAAGTGAGTGATGTGAACAGAAATAGACAGAGAATGGTAAATGAAATCTATTGAAACATTTAATATCTCTATTAAGCGTTTGATACATGGTGTGTGAATGAAGAGATAAAGAGACAGTGAGATACAATGGAGAAAGAGATAGAACAGATACAAACGAGTGCCAATGTCTTGGCACATATTTGATGGAGATCTGCTTGCCGAATAAGATGGATTCAATGGCAGGAAGAGCTTTCCTCTCAGGCTTGCTCCACCAGTAGTAGGGATCCTTGCACAGAGATTCCAATTGGGTGTTTTGGTAGGTTGAACCTGAGATTCACTCTCAACCTTATCTCGTCTTCTTCCCGGATTTCTTCTCTTAAGCACTCAACTCAGCCTTTTCTCTCTATAATCTGTAGCACTTAGCCCCGTATCCAGTAGTATGCTTTTCTCTGAAATCAATGTGGGTATTTATAGGTGCAGATCTTTGACTCCGGCCTTGTGGTCCCCACTTGATTGTTTATGGTAATTCCGAAGATGGAGGGATATTATTCCTTCTGTTATGCAATCAGACATCAATTCTGCACAATCGTTAGTTGTACACGTGTCTCAATCCTCCGCTCTTGCGTTGCTCAGTTGCATCTTTCGATCATAGGTTCGCATGCAGTGTTTGTTTTTATTACCGCATGTGGTTGAAGCATAGCTCTGGACCGACTATCGCATTGTGCCGTCACTGCAGTAATTGTCTCTTCATGGTTGATTGATGGACACAATTTGACAGAGATGCGTTGATTAGTCTCTCATGAGCCTTGAGCACAAGCGGTGACTTGGTCTCCTGCAAAACAGAGTAAAGTTCGGCTCTTTTTGGTGTTAGTGGGTGTAATCGCAAACATTTATAATTGTTATAATACTAGGCTAATTTTCATACAATAAGTGCATAATTACTAACTTTTGGCCGCAATATCTAGATAAGGTGGCATGAATAACTTGTATTTCTACAAGTTATCAATAATTAAACAGTTTCGATTAAGGTTCATTAAACTCTTTAAAAAACTTTATCAAACTTGCGTGTTTGTAACAAATCTATCTAATTCACATTTTTAGGTAAGTTCCCAGATAGGGGCATTATGTTTCTATCAACTTAAATACCTCAACCTAGACAAAACTATCTTAGTCAAAAGGTCCCTTATAGATACATTTGTTACAATATTTAATCTTTTAATTAAGATCAATTTAATCCTATTAAACCGATTAAAAGATTAAACATAATTTCTAATCTCATTAGAAAAGTGATCTTAGGTATATGTGAATCATGTTTTAAAATAATTTTAAAAGATGATTATTAACCTAAGATTTGAATGCAACTCTTAGTTATTGATTTTAATTTCTAATTTCATTTTATTATAGCAATTATAAAAAAGGAAATAAATTAAAACTATACATTGCATGCTTTTACATACTTCAGTAAATTATAACGTTTATAAATTAAACTAAAGTAGTGTCATGCTTCATGCAATTTCATTTCATTTATAACATATATAATATTTATACAATAAAGTAATGAAACATACAATAGCATACATCCATACGTACATTCAACCATATATTATAACAATTATAATATAAATGATGTATGGATATGCTATTAATGCATGCATGCATATATGATAACATTTATACTATGCATGAGCATGCTATATTAATTAAATCATGCATATACATATATTATAACTCTTATAATATAAATGATGCATGAAATTAAATGCATAATCTATGGTGGGATTTAATACTATATGACATACAATATGACATATATAAAAGATTAAATCATACATCATATGTATACTTAATAAACAAAAATTATTGGATCGGGATTGAACACTAAGCTGTTAGTTAAATTATATAACACATATATTAATTTAATTAACCAAAACTACTAACTATTACAATAATAATTATCAACCGGTTTATAAACAAGCGAACTGGACCTTGAACCGCTCGAACCGGACCAACTAGCCACTGAGTTGTCCTTGAACCGTTGAACTAGGCAAATTGGACCCGAACCAGCTCCAAACCGATCTGAGCCGCACGTGAACCGGTGCTTCTTCAGTTTCTCGAAGCGTCGCGACGTTGTGCCCTACCGTTTGACACTACGGAGGAAAAACTCTATCTGTCATTTGTAACATCAGGCAAAGCGTTGTGACGCTACTGTACAGTCGCCTACTATATAGAATTGATCTTCATCAAAACTCCACCGTTTTTCACCTTGTTTTCTTTACAAATGCACTAGAAAGGCCACGAATGACTTAAGGACTTTGAATTACAGACTCTAATGCAAATTATTGCCCCAAAACATGGGCCTCTACATACCAAAATGTAAAACAAAGCAATAAAGCAAACAGTGCCAATCCAAAAAAAAAAAAATCCAATAATTTAAAACATCCATCAAGAACACTCATCACATGAACAAAATGATAGAATTTAAATCCCACCAGACACTGTCAAAAGATGTTTCAAAATTTTGAAAAAACTGGGTCATCAACCTAGCTCTGATATTATTTAAAGGATCCCAATGAAGGGATTTTGAGCGGAAGCGACGGATCGTCCTAATTCCCATTTTTACCGAAGTCATAATTTTACAAAGATATAAAACATTATGCATTTAACTACCAAAAAATACAACATACTTAATATAGAAACTGCAAAAAAAAAAAGGTTCAGAAAACCCTTACCTTTGAAGAACATTTCTTCAATTGTAAAACCTTCGATCTCCAAATTAGGCCCCACCACTAGTGCAACCTCGATATTCTCAGCCAGAGAACCCAAGAGGTGTGGGCTCTGGCTATTTTGGATTTTTAAAAGGAAAAAAGGATGGAGAGGAAGAGATGAAGGTGAGATTGTAACCTGTCTCTTATACACATCTAGATGTGTATAAGAGACAGGTATCTATGTTGTATATATATATATATTATGAAGAAAGAAAGTGAAAACCAAAACTTCCACTCCTACACGTTGTGCAGAGAAAATCATGGGGAAGGAGTTACAACTCTCTCTCTAAAAAAGGTTTATTATTATTAATATTAAAATAAAATTTAATAATAAGCCTTATATATATATATATACAGATAACTATATATGATAACTATTTTATCATATAATATATATTAAACTATATGTTATATCAAATATAACATATAATCAATTGTTCAATATTGTATCCAATACAATATAACCTATGGTTTAATTCTTTCAACAACGACAATTAATATAAAATCCATTTATATTAAATTTAATTATATGAATCCAATTTCTATAAGTAATATTTGAACCATATTCAGATATTAAATTTATCTCAAATTAAATTTCTTAATATTATAATGTATCAAATATAGTATATCAATTAATCATAAAAATTAATTAATTATATCATATATAATTAATTCCCTCAATTAATTTGAATAATTAAGATTAATCCAAAAAAATGATTCTCATTAAATATGGTTGAGCTACTGAGGGGATCTCATGGACCTATAGCTTGAAGCTCCAACGATACGTGAATAATTAATTGAACTATTTAATTAAATTATTCACCATCCGTTAACTGTCAGACAATCTACTAAAGATCGACAGCTGCACTATTTGCACTACAAATATATCTCTGTGTCTATTGGGTATAACCAATCAATAGTACGACGACCCTTCACAAATTGCTTGTAAGTACAGTTGGACCAAAATTACCGTTTTTCTTTTGTAGTTACATCTAACCTTTAAGTACCATTGATCCCTTTAAGTACTAGCCCTCTAGCCTTCTTGCCTTCTAGGAGATGATAAAGTAGTTTTAGTCTCATCATCACCCAACGTTCTACTTTCTGCTCTGTTAGTAGCATCGGATACAGCAACTGGAAGCGAACCTCTCAGTAAGCCTTGAAGAGCGAATTGTCTTAGGACGATTTGCTTCCTTCTTGCTTCTTCCTTCTAGTAAGATTCTGTCTTTCCTTCTTTCTTTAGGGACCTCAAGTGCTACCTATTTCTCGGTTATCTCTTGGTTCATTCCTTTCTTCAAGCCTGGTTGTGAATAATAAATCATAGTCCAACTATGATCAAACCTCTCTTGGGCTAGGAGAAGATGTGGCGCCACATAGTTCAAGCCCCATAATCAGTCCTTAAGGGAGCAATTTATCTACTTGCCCCGACATTGAGGAAGGAGTGAATTCTTTCTTGTGTAGTTGCGTTCCAAACTCCCTAGTCAGACGAATCCCTAAAATTGTAGGCTTGTTGAATCGGCGATCTGACCACTCTTACCCATACAAATCAAAGGATCGTCTTCGTAGGCAGGAGTTCATAACTCAATCAGGATTTGGGTCATGTTACCTATGATCATCTTAATGAAATGTAAGTCTCTATTATGACCAATTTTATATAATAAGACTAATCATTTTGTTGTCCGATCTTATACAAATTTCTTTGTATAGAATATCCCTGTTCACATGTTTCCACATGAATGATCAAGATCAGATCATTTGTAGCACTTTACGAAAATTGTAATATCTACAAAGTGGGCCATACTCGTAGTGTCACCAGGATAAGGTATCCAGCCTTATCCATCTACTACAGACCATTTAGGTTATCACTTAAACATGATCCACTTGTATGTCTCTACATACATGTTTAAGCTACAAGATAACATGAGATGTTAGTTTATTGGTTTATGATTAATGTAACTAATTTTGAAACAAAACAACACATAATTTATTAAATAAATAAAATATTTCTACATTACAATTACAAACTATGAGGCCCTACGAGATTTAGGGCATCAACCCTAACACGTAGGACACTATTTCTTTGATAGATGAATTCTATGCCTGAAAGGTAACAAACCTCTCTTTGAATTCTACATCTTATCTCTAGTTAACATCTTGTCTATATAAGATGCTTGAGACAAGATTAACGGTTTGTTCTTTCGATTCCGAACAATTTGGATTCCAAAAAAAAATCGAGCTTCTCCCAAATCTTTCATTTGAAATTGCGGTGCTAACCATTGCTTAACGTCAATTAGGTATCCTATATCATTCCTATTGAGTAGGATGTCATCAACATACAACACCAAGAACACTACAACTTTTTTGGTAATCTTCTTGTAGACACAAGGTTCGTCAGCATTCTGTTCAAAGCCATAAGATTTGATCGCAGTGTCAAACCACATATTCCAGGACCTAGATGCTTGTTTCAATTCCATAAATGGATCGTTTTAGTTTGCAAACCTTTTGCTCTTGACTTTGTTCAATGAACCCTTCTGGTTGAGCCACATAGATACTTTCTTCAAGATTGTCATTCAGAAAGGTTGTCTTGACATCCATTTGCCATATCTCATAATCATAAAAGGCGGCTATGGACAAGAGTATTCTAATCGACTTTATCGTGGCAACAAGAGATAAGGTTTTTTTCATAGTCCGCCCCCTCTCTTTGAGTATAACCTTTTGCCACTAGTCGAGCCTTAAAGGTATGTACCATACCGAATTAGTCTTGTTTCCTCTTGTAGATCCATTTACAACCAATAGGTTTCACCCCGCCCAGTTGATCTACAATTTCCCAGATAAAATGAAGTACATAGACTCCATTTCGAGGTCCATGGCTTTGATCCATTGGTCTTTGTCCACATCATTCATTGCCTATTTAAAGGTCAATGGATCCTCTATGCCATCATCAGGAATGACAGCCTGAGTTTCTATTAATCTCATGTAATGGTTAGGCTATTGAACAACCCTCCCACTACGTTGAGGCACTTTCAACTCTTAAGAAAGATAAGAATGACCAGAAGTCCTAACTCTATCAATAACTCTTTTTGAAGTACTGACCTGATCAATAACTCTTGTTGGTTTATCTGTAGCTTATTTGAAAATTTCATTCAATACTAGCTTACTACGAGGTTGATGATCTCTCATGTGGTCTAATGTAGTGTTTGTCGGTTATAACACTTTATCATCTTGAGGACCATATAATAGACCACCTTTTGTTTCCTTGAGGTATCCTATGAATAGGCACCGTTTTGAACAACGTTCCAACTTCTTTGGATTTTATACTAACACATGTGTCAGACATGTTGAGGTTGATGCCCTAAATCTCGTAAAGTCTTATAGTTTGTAACCCTTGTATAAACAAACATATCTATGGTTAATAATATTTGATATTTTATTAACTCTGTCTATGAAATATATGATATTTTAGCTGCATTAACACAAACTAATAAACTAACATCCGAAGTTATCGTTGTAACTTAAACATGTATGTGGAGACATACAGGTGGATCATGTTTAGGTGATAACCTGAATGCTCTGTAGTATATGGATAAGGCTGGGACCTTATCTTGATGATACTACGAGTATGACCCACTTTGTAGATGTTACAAATGTTGTAAAGTGCTACAAATGATTTGATCTCAATCATTCATGTATTAGACATGCGATCGGGGATATTCTATACAAAGGAGTTTGTATAAGACCGGACCACAAAATGTTTAGTCTCATTATATAACACCGTTCATAATAGAGACTTTCATTTCACTAGGATGATCACCATAGGTAACATGACCTTAATCCTGAGTGAGTTGTGAACTTTTGCCTATGAGGATGGTTCTTTAATTTGTATGAGTGAGAGTGACCAGATCGCCGACTGAACAAGCATACCATTTTGAGGATTCATCTGATTGGGGAGCTGAGAACTCAGCTACACAATATGGAATTCACTCCTTCCCCTAAGTAGGGGTAAGTAGATAAATTGCTCCCTTAAGAGCTAATTTCGGGTCTTGAACAATATGACGCCACACCTTCTCCTGGCCTGAGAGGGGTTTAGTCATAGTGGGACTATGATCTATTTTTCATTAGAGAAATCAGTGGTACTTAAGGAGTTAGATGTAACTACATGGGCAAAACAGTAATTTGGCCCAACTATACTTACAAGCAATATATGAAGGGTCATCGTACTGTTGATTCGTTATATGCAATGGACACAAAAATATATCTATAGTGTGAAGAGTGCAGCTGTTGGTATTTAGTAGAGTGTCTGACAGTTAATTCATTGTGGATAATGTAATTAAAGAGTTTAATTAATTATTCACGTACCGTTAGAGCTTCAAGATACAGGTCCATAAGGTCCCCTTGGTAGCTCAAAAGGATTTAGTTGAGAATTTGTTTTTGGGTTACTTTGAAATGTTCAATTTAATAAGAGGGAATTTGATTATATATGATTTAATTAAATTTATTCAATTATATATGATATAATCGATATAATGTATTTCATACATTATAGTTTAATTGGAGGAATAAGTATTTGACTATGATTCAAATATATTTTCTATGAATAAGATTCATAGTTGTGAAATTTAATATAAATGTGATTTATATTAAATGCCATAAAATAGAGAAAAAGAGTTATAGTTTATATTGTATATGACGCAATGTTGAAACTATAGGTTATGAATATAATATGATAAGTTGGTTATCATATTTATTTATATTATTAATTATTTGCTAATTATTCCCTTTTTCTCTTTAACCACCTTAGTGGGAAGTTAATCAGTTTTTGTGGCAAATTGGGATAAATAAAATATGATTTTATTTTTTCCAAAATGAGGGTTACACTACTTGAGTCAAGAATACACGATAGAAATAGAGTCTATGCGATAGACTTTGTCCTCTAAACAATTGAAAGATTTTTCTACGTGATAGGGTGTGTTCTTCCTTCAATCGTCTTCCTCCTCCAAACTTCAAACTCCCTCCTAACCAAAATAGCCAAAGTCCACCACTCCCGGGTTCTCACCCCGAAATACCAAGGTGACCAAGTGGCAGTGTCCTTTCCCTTTGGTTCGTGTTTTGGTTGATGTTTGATCGAGGAGTGTTAGTGATTGTTCGAAATGTTCGTGTCTGTACGAGGGATTTAATTGAAAAAGAGTTCTTCAAAGGTATAATCTCTTAACTCTATTATTTATTCAAACGCATGCTTGTGGACCCCGAACCCTAATTTTCTATTTAAGTGTTTTCCTATTTAAATTTGTATAATAAATAGGTTGACGAGGAAGTTAGTGTGGAATGGTGAAGAAGGAATGGGGATTTGAAAAGAAAAATATGGAAATTGAGTTTGGGAAAGTTGGGGAAAATTGGCTAAGTATGGAAATTTATGTGAAATACGTGTTGTGCACAAAGCACTGGAAGGCAATGACTAGTGGCACAATGAGTAGAAATTGCACGGAGACAAACAATGTTCACAGTAGCTAATAGCAAGATTAGCGAGATTGGAGAGAAAATGGGAGAGAATGAGATTGGAGAATGAGATTTTGAGCGAGGAAGTGGGAGAGAGCGACACCAACGAGATTGGAGAGAGCGAAACCATTGAGATTGGAGAGAGCGAGAGCAGCTTGTGCGTGCAGCAATGCCTCGTCCGGTGCTTCATTCGAACGCCTTGCCCACGCGATCGAAGGGCCTCGCCTATGCATCGAACGGCTGAGAAAGCATCTATGCATTGAATTTGGCTACGTTCGTATGGATTATGCGTTGAAAACCCTAAGTTGAACACATACGGAGGGTGAGGTCACAAGGGCAAACGTCAGACAAATCATATGTCATCTTGGGAGAAATTCTTAAGAGCTAAGGAATTGTGGTGGATGCATATGGAGAAAACACCTTGGGCCAAGATGATGCAAGCTTGCATTGATAAGGGGAGAGGTAAACACTTGACCATGCAACCAAGTAGGTCGTGTGAACACCAGGAAAGTTTGGACGCCTATAAATAGAGCCTTTGGGACTTCATTTTCAAATCACAAAATCAGAAATTTCATAAAAAGAGAGGGAGAGTAAGACACAGTGGACAGTAAGGGTTGAGGAGAACACGTCAACTTTGGACGAGGAGATCTCCCAATATACTCGATTCTGAAAGCTCTGGAAGTCTAGTTTTCAGAGTACGACTGTCAGAGGAAAAAACTCAAAGGAACCGGGCTGGAGATTGAAAAGAATGCAGAAGGGTCAGACTATCGGATCAGTCTGGGCCAGTCTTGAAGATTCTTTGATTCTGACCAAATCGCGAGAAGTTCTGAGCTGAAATTTTAGGGTAAGCTTTTTGAGACCTTTTAGAATATGTTTGTAGAAGAAAGTATTTCAAAATAAGGTTAAGAACTATGAGTAATCTAAGTTGCAAGTTGAATCTGGATTCTAGGGGTGAAAAGGAGCCCGAGGAGCTACTAGAGTGAAAAGCTCCTAGGAAATCAAGGTGAGTGGCTAAATTGTTTTGACTAAAACATTTTTCTTAAAATGTTTGATTACAACGTGTTATAGAAAGCATGTTTTAAAGAATATTCTCATGCCTACTAGTTTTATGAAGTGATTTCCAAGCAAGCTATGACTTGTATTTCAAATGCATGAATGTGTGAGAAATTGTTGAAAAACCATTTATATGTGTTGATTTTATCCAGCATGCATTAACATCTTTAAAGCCATGATTTATATGTGTTATACTTTACATGCTTTAAAGAGAAAAGTCGTTTATGACTAGTTTTACTAAAACGCGATACCGAAGGACATTTGAGAAGGTATCCACCCAACTAGATACTGAAGGACATTTGGGAAGGTATCTATTGGTACTGAAGGACATTTGAGAAGGTACCAAACCAGCTAGTTACTGAAGGACGTTTGAAAAGGTATCTGAATAGAAGTACCTAATGTGTGACAGTACTTAGTGTGGCTATAGGTAAATAGAGTCAGAGATTGAGCAAAAGGGTTCTCCTTGGACAAGTAGTTGGTGTTGGGATTATTTTACCCATAGTAGGGTACGTTGAATTGAGAAATGATTTTACTGTGTTATGATTAAAACAACTTTATATGTTTTACACTTGGAAAATGTTTATGTTGCAGTACAAGTACTGTAAAAGTTTATGTTTTAGTTCAAACTCTTTACTGAAATTATGCATGAGAATTAAACTAGTTTTCTCGGTCACTCACTGGGCGTAAGCTCACCTTGTTTTCAAATGTTTTGTCCTCCCCCCCCCCCCCCCTCCAGGTAGAGGTCAAATACTCTAAAGATAGCTCAGTATCTGCTCTACCACTAAAGGACTAAAAGACTTGTAACCGTTTGCTAGGTGGTTACTGTTAATATTGTACACATGTTACTGTTGTTCATATAGGGACTAGGGTTTGTGTGTTTTGGGGCTTGTAAATCTAGAGTTGTAATGACTTTAAACATATTATGTTCTAAGTTAATAAATTATGGGCCTAAAGACGTCCCGTTGCATATAATTTATATTTGGTATCAGAGTTATTAGGCAGTAAGTGTCAGCCCAAGGGTTGATAATTGCTGCAGTCATGCCCTTCTCTAGGCTAAGAGGGTGGTCTGAGGCGGGGTGTGATAATGTTGTAATTTACGTTGTGATGTATAATCTGTAGTGTTTACTGTAAATGTTTATTTTCAATCGAAATGACATTTGGATGATCCGCATCTACTCATAAGTTCTCTATAAAACAAGTTCCTTCAATTGGTATCAAAGCCAGGTTGTGTTCTGATTCCAAATTCCATTTGCTGTATTGAAATCGTTTACAGCTTGGTGGGTTTTATGTTATGCGATGCGTTTAATCGTTAAATGTATGTGGATTGTTTGTTGATGGATGTTTCGGGATAGTAATCTCTATTTTGGCTTTCTGTTTACATTAAAAAAGTTAATTTGTAAGGGCCCCTGTGTTTTTGGGCATAATTCTTGCAATAAAGTCTATATTCGTTTTGTTTTTTGAGTCGTCTGTGAAGCTTCAGACGCAAAGGTTGCAGTTTGTTTCGATGGAGAAGATGAAACGGTGGTTGCATCATATAGCTAAAGCTAAAAGATCTTTTAGATTTGGCTATGCATTCGTGTAGAATTTTCTATACGATTGTGTAGCATTTGCTAAATAATTGCTTAGCTCATGCTACACGATCATGTAGAGTTGTTTACACGATCATGTTATGTTGGTTGCATGATTGTGTAAGCGCTCGAGAATTAAACGACCACGTGGTATTTGATACTCGACGCAAGGCATGTGTGCTAAATGATCATATAGACTATCATGCTCATCGTATATTCAGTAGCTACACGATCACATAGCATACGATACTTGGCGCACACTACTCAATCGTGTAGACTTTCATGCTCATCGCATAGTCCAAAGCTACGCGATCGTTGCTACACGATCATTTATACTTGACGCTCGTTACTCGACGATCAGGATGATTACTACACGATCAAGCTGTAAGGCTTCAAGAGGAGCGGTTTAAGACCCAGTTCACCTGTTCTGAATCGGAGGACTCAAACTTTTGTAATAGATTAGCCTATTCTTAAGATTCACTATCCTGGTCCATCAACTTTATTTAAATATGCATATGATGTATGTTTATTATATATGCCATAATGTATAATAAACATAGTTTTAAAACCCACCATAGGTTATGCGTTTTTCTTCATGCATCATTTTATATTATAAATGTTATAATATATTAGTATGCATGATTTAAATTACATAAAGCATGCTCATGCATCATATAATATAAGAGTTATAATATATGCATCCATTATAGCATATCCATGCATCATTTATATTATAAATGTTATAATATAAGGTTGTATGTATGTATGGAATGTATGCTATAGTTCAGTTCATTACTTGTTTATATAAAAGTTATATATTAGTAATGAATGAACATTCCATGAAGCATGACACTACCTTAGGTTTATTTATAAATATTATAAATAACTTATGTATGTCTAGCTAGCAATGTTGAATCGTTTTAATTGTTTCATTTCTTATGAATGTTATAATTAATGAAATTAGAATTAAAATCAATAATAAAGAGTTGCATGCAAACCTTAGGCTTTAATCATTTTTAAAATTGTTTTAAAATTTGACTGAGATAGACCTAAGATCACATTTCTAATGAGATTAGAAATCTAAGTTTATTCTTTTAATCGGTGTAATAGGATTGAATTGATTCCTAATAAAAGATTAAATATGTAACAAATGTATCCATAAGGGACCTTTTGTCTAAGGCTAGTTCTGGCTAGGTTGGGGTACTTAAGTCGATGGAAACGTCGCACCCCTACCTAGAAACCTACTTGAAAAGGTGAATTAGATAGATTTGTTACATGCATGCAAATTTGATGAAAGTCTATTAAAGAGTTTAATAAGACTTGAATCAAAGTTGTTTAATCATCAAAAGCAACTGTTGTTTTTTAGCAAATTAAACAAACCACTTAGATAAAATCCATAGCCGGATTTTCTAAGTTAATGAACCCTAGGTAGAAAATTCAGTTGGAGGCAAATGGGGTACATGATACTTCACTTGAACCTCTACACGTTTCTCCCTAAAAGTTCATACCGTGAGATCTACCCTCGGCCTCGAGGCACCATAGAAGTGTCCCCCTACAGGTAGCATTTGGGTAGGTCAATACCAAGGTGGGAGTAGGACATGTGACAACATACCCCTTGGTCTCTCTCATTAGGTTGGATAAAGTTTTTGTACATCGTCTCGTGGCATCATCGGTGTCCCCCTAAAGGATGGTAGTTCTACACAATCTTTATTTGATCTCCAGAAATGGATAGGGTTGCTTTATTCTCTTATCCTAATCGACTCGGCTTTTCCCTAAGGTTGGCTCATTAGGGTAAGACTCTAGGAGCTAAAATGAGGGGTTACACTTACAAAAAATTGTTAAGGACGTTGACAAATTTCTGGACCGAACAATGGTGACTATTAGATTTAGTTAGAAGAAGTTGTTTCTGTATAATGGTTGAGAATGTCTCATTTCAGTGAAGGGGCATTTGATCACCCTAGGGTGACTTTTGTCCTGCCTCACTGAAGCATCATTGCAAAATAGATGTCACTTATGGTACACTAAACTATTTTGCTAAAATATGATTTTTTTTAATGCAAGTAGACTTAATTAAGTTTGTTCATTTTCAGCAATTTAAATATGTCTACCGCTACACTTAGTTTGCTTTCCGTTGATAAATTAATTGGCGAAAATTACGCTAGTTGGACAAACACCATTAATACAATTTTGATCATCGATGATCTAAGGTTCGTCCTTACGGAGGAGTGTCCTCATATTCCACCTCCTATCGTTATTCGAAACGTTCGAGATGCGTATGAGCATTGAACACAGGTGAACGAAATGGCCTGAGCATATATCTTGGCCAGCTTTTAACGAAGTTTTGGCCAAAAAGCATGAGCCCATGGTCACTGCACGAGAAATCATGGAGTCCCTGAGGAGAATGTTCGGACAACCGTCCGTGTAGCTCAAGTACGACGCTCTTAATTACATCTTCAACTCATGGATGAAAGAAGGAACATCTGTTCAAGAACATTTTCTCAACATAATGGTCCACTTCAATGTGGTAAAGATGAAGGGGTCTAGCATCAATGAGGCCAGCCAGGTTAGCATTATTCTGGAACCTTACTAAAAAGCTTCCTTCATTTTGTTGGCAACGCCGTTCTGAACAAGGTTGACTACAACCTTACAACTCTACTCAATGAGTTGTAAACTTTCCAATTTTTGCTGAAAGCAAAGAGAAGAAGGGTGAAGTAAATGTTGCTTCATCTTTCGAAAAATTCCACAAAGGTTCGACCTCTAGAACTAAGTCTGCACCTTCTTCCTCCAGTACTAGAAAGTGGAAGAAGAAGAAAAGTGGTAAGAGGAAGTCGCCTGCTAACCCACAACCCGCTGCTCCAAGGGGAAGGCACTAGTAAGGGTTGACAAGGGAAAGTGTTTCCATTGTACCCAGGATGGGCACTAAAGTGGAATTGCCCCAGATATTTGGCAGAAAGGAAGAAGGTCAAACAAGGTAAATGTGATTTATTAGTTTTGGAAACTTGTTTAGTGGAGAATGATGATTCTCCCTGAATTATTGACTCTGGGGCCACTAACTATGTTTGTTCTTCATTTCAAGGAATTAGTTTCTGGCGGCAGCTTGGTGCTGGTGAGATAACGATTCGAGTTAGAACCGGGCACGTCGTCTCAGCTGTGGCAGTGGGAGGTCTCCGGTTAACTTTATAGAACAAATTTCTCATTCTGAATGATGTATATGTAGTTCCTGATTTAAAGAGGAACTTAGTTTCTATAAAGTGTTTGCTTGAATGTAAATATCAACTCTTTGTCTCATTTAATAAATTGTTTATACCAAAGAATGGTGTTGATATTTGTTCTGCACAACTGGAAATTAATTTGTATATGCTAAGCCATTAGCAACAAATACCCTCCATAACATAGAAATGTTTAAAACTACCGTAACTCAAAACAAGTGACTTAAAATTTCTCCTAAGGAAAATGCCCTACTTTGAGACCTTAGATTATGACATATTAGTCTCAATAGAATTGAGAGGTTGGTGAAGAATGGACTTCTAAGCGAGTTAGAAGAAAATTCTTTACCTGTGTGTGAGTCATGCCTTGTAGACAAAATGAATAAAAGGCCTTTTACTAGAAAAGGTCATAGGGCCAAAGAACCTCTAGAGCTAGTGCATTCAAACCTTTGTGGTTTGATGAATGTAAGAGCTAGGGAATGTTATGAATATTTCATCACTTTCGCTGATAATTATAAGGTATGGGTATATTTATTTAATGCAACATAAGTCTGAGTCTTTTGAAAAGTTCAAAGAATTCAAGGTTGAAGTTGAAAACGCATTAAATAAAACAATAAAAACACTTTGATCTGATCGAGATGGAGAGTTTTTGGATTCATCATTCCAGAACTATATAAAACATGGAATAGTTTCCCAACTCTCAGGACCTAGTACACCTCAGCAGAATGGTGTATCAGAGAGCAGAAATGGAACCCGGTTAGACATGGTTCAGTCTATGATGAGTTACGCTTCCTTACCTGACTCATTTTGAAGTTATGCAGTAGAGACTGCATATATCCTGAACTGTGTTCCCTCCAAGAGTGTTGCCAAGACACTTTTGGAGTTATGGAATGGTTGTAAAGCTAGTTTACTTCATTTCAGAATTTGGGGTTGCTCAACACATGTGCTTAAGGCTAATTCTTAAGAAATTGGAACCATGTTTAAGGTTATGCCTATTTACAGGCTACCTCAAGGGAACAAGAGGTGGTTATTTCTATAATCCTAAAGAAAACAAAGTGTTTGTATCGACAAATGCTACTTTTCTTGAGGAGGATCATATAAGGGAGCATAGACCTAGAAGCAAAATCGTGTTGAATGAGCTTTCCAAAGAAACTATTGATTTTTCAACAAGAGTTGTTGAATAGCCTACTATCTCAACAAGAGTTGTTGAAGTAGGTTCATGTAGTAGGTCAAATCAACCTCAAGTGTTGAGGGAACCATGATGACATGCAGAAATGCATGTCATCTTAGGCCTTTTACTTAGAATTATGAAGGTTGTTAAGCAGAATATGCGGCAATTGTGCTAGGAATTGATGAGAAAATGAGTTTGCGTCGATCAACATGTTAAATCTCAGTAACTCGTTATTATGTGTTATTATGCATTCAATGTTCTATTTTTGAAGCTAAAACAGGAAATGGACGCAAACGCGGAAACCAGACCACCACATAGATGACCGCATGCGGAGAAACACTCCATCGCAAAGCCGAACGCATTAATCAATGCATAGATGTTGCGGTAATCTGTCGTATGCATCCATCACATAAGAGTTACGCTTGCCTAGCGATTGCGATCATCGTGTAGAGTTGCGGCATTAAGCGAATGTGGTCGTTAAATGATTGCGGCTACGCGATAACGCATACTAATGGGAGCAATGTAAGGTTGGTGGAATGAACACATCAATGCATCTACCTCGAGAAAAACCAAAAGATGATGTTGACATTTCACTTACCACGCCGTTAGTGGCAGAGGTTCAGAAAGGACTAGCACGCCGAATGTCAGACTCAGAGCAGTCCATTAATGCTGTCGGCGATCCAAGCTCTATAAATAGAAGAGGATGAGCAGAAATTCAAGTCATCCGGGGATTTACCTCGTGATCTAGACAAAATGCATGAGAAGACGCTTGAGAGTTCTTCACCTCTTTCATCCATTCCAAGTGATGATCGGAGCCTTCAACCAGAGCTAGATCTCGAGAGAGTCAGCTCCTCTGCCCATCCATGGCACCATCAGCTGCCTTGATGCACATCCGTAGGAAACAAGTCTTTGCTTCCAGCCGGTCATTTCATTCCCCTTTCTTTTCTCATATTCTATTGTATGACATTTTGTGATTAAGGAATTAATGAAATTTGTTTTTCAATGTATATCTCTGTCTCCTTCGACTCCATCTCCATCTTCTTTGCTTAGCATCTTTACTTTCATTGCAACACTTAGTGAGATTGCTTGGTTATTGCATACGTAGTCATGTGGATTAGGGATATGAAGCATGTAGCAACCTACCGAGAGGTGTGCGTTGTGTGAGTGTGTAACCTTATTTTCTTAGTGTGAAGCTGCGACAATACCCGTCTATGGGCTAACGCATTACTTGTCTATGAGTAAAGCCAGCAACAACCAACTGCTCGAAAGGGTAAGGGGTTGGTCGCATTAAGCAATGTATGAATTATTCACTAAAGATAGGAATAATCTTGCGTCAACCAAGTTCATACGATTGTCTTGTTTTATGTTGTACCCAACACCCCTTTAGAGCTACTCGAGAGAGAGTCTAAAGAAAGAACCTAATGACTCGAGAAGAGCTAGGTTAGAATCTATACTCGAGAGAACGAGATTAGATTGATATAAGCAAGAGATAGGGACTTAAAGATAAGCCCTGTTTATCAACCTGCATCGCATGCATCCTAGAGATAGGAATGATATTATGTGGTCGCTTTATTTTTTGTTTGTGTCATTTTGTCATTGCATAAATAAGAATAGAGGCTTACGTGTAGGTCCTATAGACTTATCGCATATATCACATGCGTTCTTGCATTAGAAGTCGTAGCATTTGCACCAAGAGGTGGTTTACTATTGTATGTGTGTTGTAGGATCGTATGGCTTGCGTTGACTAAGGTTTCCCTTGCGGTCACTCTTAAGGGTTGCAATGAAATCATTCCCACATTTTATCTATTTTCCCATTCATTTATTTCATGCCAAGAGTTGTCATATCTCTACCCCTCATGCATATTCTCATTGCGTTGTCTGTTAGATAGGAGTAGGAGTAGGGTTAACTTAGCAACCTCCTTCCATTCTTTATTTAAACCGCCGCATGCACATCACCGCATTCATTGTGCTACAAGTCCCTGTGTTCGACCTCGGATCATCCGAGAAACTTGCATTCGCATTATACTTGGCATGAACGCAAGAAAACTTGTGACAGGACGCTTGGCCATCGCATACATTCGTTAATGCATTATCATTCCAATGCATGACCATCAACGCATGACTATCAACGCATATCTTAGGAACATGCATCACATATTGCGTCCACGGGATTTTAGTCGTTGAATAATTTGACTTCTAATTTCCCGTCACCAAACCTCGACGTAGTGAGAGAGTTGGGAACACATCTATTAGCTATATAGGTTTAACTGAAATCCTAGCTATGGTAGCTGATGGCGAGGTTGATGATCCATTGTCTTACAATAAGGCAATGGAGGATGTTGACAGAGATGAATGGATCAAAGCCATGGATCTTGAAATGGATTTTATGTACTTCAATTTAGTTTGGGATCTTGTAGATCAACCTGATGGGATTAAATCTATAGGTTTTAAATGGATCTACAAGAGGAAATGGTGTGCTGATTGGAAGATGCAAACCTTCAAGACTAGATTGATTGCAAAGGGTTATACCCAGGTAGAGGGAGTCGACTATGAGAAGACTTTCTTGCCTATTGCCATGTTGAAGTCTATCTGGATCCTCCTATCCATTCCTTCATATTATGACTATGAGATATGGAAAATGGATGTCAAGAATGCTTTTTTGAATGGCAATCTTGAGGAGACCATTTATATGGTGCAGCCCGAGGGATTCATAGTCCAAGGTCAAGAGCAAAAGGTTTGCAAGCTTAATCGGTCCATTTACGGATTGAAATAGACATCTTGATCTTGAAATAAAAGTTTTGATATTGCGATCAAATCTTATGGCCTTGATCAAAACGTTGATGAGCCTTGTGTTTACAAGAAGATCATGAACAGTTTAGTAGTTTTCTTAGTGTTGTATGCAGATGATACCTACTCAATGGGAATGATGTAGGCTTACTGACTACAGTTAAGAACTGGCTAGCGACCCAATTCAAAATGAAAGATCTGGGGAGAGACTCAGTTTGTTCTTGGTATTAAGATCTTTCGAGATCGAAAGAACAAAATGCTAGCACTGTCTCAGGCATCGTATATTAACAAGATGTTGATTAAATATTCGATGCATAATTCCAAGAGGGGTCTCTTGCCTTTCAGGCATGGAGTTACTTTGTCTAAGGAACAGTGTCCTAAGACACCTTAAGAGGTTAAGGATATGAGATAGGTCCCTTATGCATCTGCCATGGCCAATTTAATGTATGCGATGTTATGTACTCGACCTGACATCTGCTATGCAGTGGGGATGGTTAGTAGATATCAATTTTATTCAGAATATGATCACTGGACAGCCATTAAGAACATCCTCAAGTATCTACAGAGAACGAGGGACTACATGCTTGTGTATGGTTCTAAGGATTTGATCCTTACAAGATTCACGGACTCTGATTTTCAGACTGATAGGGATTCTTAGAAATCCACTTCAGGATCAGTGTTCACTCTTAACGGAAGGGTTGTAGTATGGTAAAGCACCAAGCAAGGGTGCATCGTGGACTCCACCATGGAGGCTGAGTATGTAGCGGCTTGTGAATCTACAAAGGAGACCGTTTGGCTCAGGAAATTCCTGACTAATCTGGAAGTTGTTCCAAACATGTGGATAACTTGTAGAAATACAAGTTATTTATGCCACTTTATCTAGATATTGCGGCTAAAAGTTAGTAATTATGTGCCAATTGTATGAAAATTAACCTAGTATGACAATAATTATAAATGTTTGCAATTACACCCACTAATGCCAAAAAAATGAAGGACACGCCAAACTTTATTCTGTTTTGCAGGAAGACCAAGGCACCGCTTACACTCAAGGCTCATAAGAAATGAATACAATCACGCATTTCTATCATAATTATGCCTGTCAATCAACCTTGAAGAGACAATCACCAAAATAACGGCGCAATGCGATAGTCGATCTAGAGCTATGTTTCGACTGCATGCGGTAATAAAAACAAACACCGCATGCGAACCTATGATCGTAAGATGCAACTGAGCAACGCGAGAGTGGGAGATTGAGACGCGTGTACAACTAACCATTGTGCAGATTTGATGGTCCGATTGCATAACAGAAGGAATAATATCCCTCCATCTTCGAAATTTCCATAACAAAAGTGGGGACCATAAGGCCAGAGTCAAAGGATTGACCATAAGGCCAGAGTCAAAGGATTTACTCCTATAAATACCCCAGCGATTTCAGAGAAAAATTATGCTATTTGATACTGGGCAAAGTGTTATAAGATTTTAGAGAGAAAAGAGTTGAGTTGAGAGCTGAAAAGAAGAATCCAGAAAGAGGAAAAGATAAGGCCGAAAGGTGAATCTCAGATCTAACCTGCCATATACCCGAACGAAGTTCTGTGCAGAGGCACCTGCTACCGGTGGAGCAAGCCTGAGAGAGAAGCTCTCCCTGCCATCAACTTCATCAAATTCGACAAGCAGTTCCCCATTGATCTGTGTCAAGATATTGGCATCCGATCGTATCTGTTCTATCTCTCTTCGTGTATTTCATGTTTTCTTTACTTCGACATTCATTCATTATGTATCAAACACTTAATAGAATGTGTCGATAAATTCCGTTTACCATTTTCTGTCTATTTCCGTTCACCCATGAGTCATTTTCTCCATGATGTTTTTCTAATCCTCTGATGAGCAATATGGACTTCCAAGTACTTAATGTGAATTAAAAGCTATAAAGTACGTTTAGCTAAAGCATGCTGGAAGGCATCTTCACCTGTGAGAGCATAAGTGAAGATGTCATTCTGATCTATCGAGAGAAGGTCAGGAGAATGCGTTAACTAAAGTGAGTAGTACTTCCAGACATGGAAGCAACCTTGCATTCATTACATTAGACTCTGTTTCACCATAGACATATGGGAAACATGACCGATCACTGAAAGGTGTACGCCAAGAGAAGAGCGGAACAATAGTTGTACCTTTAATTTTGTTAAAGAACTTGCATCGTTTGTATTACTTATATTTCTTTTCTAATCTATTCACGAGACTTGTAGTCGCAACCCATGTCTTTGTACAGCTTCACAGCCAGCCCTAACCCTAGTATCTTGCACATAAAACCTGTATATTATACATCTAGCTTAGGTTTATTGTATTTTTACCGCATCTTTATAGCTTTTCTTTATTTTTCTGTAATTACATTATGTACACACTTTATACAATATTGAAAAACCCGGTTGCATACACCATGAACATACCACAATAACCGGCACCATTTTTCCCCATGTTCGATCTCAGATCATACCGAGAACTTGCAGTGGAATTACACTTGGTTCCATCGTAAGGAAACTTGTGACAACGCATGACATACTACTTGAGTAAATCTAATTAACGCATAAATGGTAATAGTATTGCATCATGAGCATTGAATTTCATCTATACACTTAGTGTGCAACACATGTCAAAGCCCATCACATTTTATAGTGATAATAATGGTGATGTGGCTAATTCCCATGAGCCTAGGAGTCATAAGCGTGGTAAGCACATAGAGCGAAAGTATCATCTCATCCGAGAGATTGTGCATCGACGGGATGTGATTGTCACGAAGATAACTTCAGAGCACAAGGTTGTTAATTTGTTTACGAAGGCCCTCACAACTACAGTGTTTGAGGGTCACCTACAGAGTATGGGTCTATGGGACAGACCACGACTAGACTAGGGCAAGTGGGAGATCTTGTACTGGGCATGTTATGCCCTAGTTTATTGTTTTGTGTACTTTTAATTTGATTATCTTGTACATCCCACTAACTTTAGGATAAGTGGGAGATTGTTGGGGTTGATGCCCTAAATCTCGTAGGGTTCTATAGTTTATAAACCTTGTATGAACAAACATATTCGTGATTAATAATATTTGATATTTTATTCACTCCATCTATGAAATATATGATATTATAGTTGCATTAACCATAAACCAAGAAACTAACATCTGAGGTTATCGTTGTAACTTAAACATGTATCTGGAGTTATGCAGGTGGATCATGTTTAAGTGATAACCTGAATGCTCTGTAGTATATGGATAAGGTTGGGTACCTTATCCTGGTGACACTACGAGTATGACTCGCTTTGTAGATGTTACAAATGTTTTAAAGTGCTACAAATGATCTAATCCTGATCATTCATATACTAGACATGCGAGCGAGGATATTTAGGAGTTTCTATAAGACCGGACCACGAAATGGTTAGTCTCATTATATAACACTGTTCATAATAGAGACTTTCATTTCACTAGGTAACCTGACTTTAATCCTGAGTAAGTTGTGAACTCCTGCCTATGAGGGTGGTCCTTTGATTTGTATGGGTGAGAGTGGCCAGATAGCCGACTCAACAAGCCTACCATTTTGAGGATTTGTCTGATTGAGAAGCTGGGAACTCAACTACACAAGATGGAATTTACTCCTTCCTCGAAGCAGAGGTAAGTAGATAAATTTCTCCCTTAAGGGATGATTCCAAGTCTTGAGCAATGTGGCATCACACACTCTCCTGGTTCGAAAGGAATTTAGTCATAGTGGGACTATGATCTATCGTTCATTAGAGGAATCAATGGTACTTAAGTAGTTAGATATAACTATAGGGGCAAAACAGTAATTTGGCCAAACTGTACTTACGAGCAATTTGTGAAAGGTCATCATACTGTTGATTGGTTATATCTAATGGAGACATAAATATATCTATAGTGCGAAAAGTGAAGCTGTCAGTCTTTAGTAGAGTACCCGATAGTTAACGAATGATGGATAATGTAATTAAAGAGTTTAATTAATTATTCACGTAACGTTGGAGCTTCAAGCTACAGATCCATAAGGTCCCCTTGGTATCTCAAAGGATTTAGTTGAGAATCAGTTTTTGGGTTAATTTGAAATGTTCAAATTAATAAGAGAGGCTTTAATTATATATGAAGCAAGGACTTCTTCTTCTCCAGCATATTATGCCGCTGGACTTGTGGTACAATTAAATTAATTAAATTATATATGATATAATTGATATAATGTATTTGATACATTATAGTTTAATTGGATGAATAAATATTTGAATATGATTCAAATATATTTTTTATAAATAAGATTCACAGTTGTTAAATTTAATATAAATATGATTTATATTAAATGCCATAAAATAGAGAAAAAGAACTATAGTTAATATTATATATGATGCAATGTTAAAATTATAGGTTGTAAATATAATATGATAAGTTGGTTAACATATTTATTTATATTATTAATTATTTGATAATTATTCTCTTTTTCTCTCTAACCACGTTAGTGGGAAGTTAATTAGTTTTTGTGGTAAATTGGGATAAATAAAATATGATTTTATTTTTTCCAGAATGAGGGTTATACGACTTGAGTCAAGACTACAAGATAGAAACAGAGCCTATGCGATAGACTTTGTCCTTTAAACGATTGAGAGATTTTTCTATGCGATAGAGTGTGTTCTTCCTTAAATCATTTTCCTCCTCCAAACTTCAAACTCCCTCCTAACCAAAATAGCCAAAGCCCATAACTCCTCGGTTCTCATCTCAAGAATACCAAGGTCACCAAATGGTAGTGTCCTCTCCCTTTGGTTCATGTTTTGGTTGCAGTTTGATCGAGGAGTGTTCATGATTGTTCGAAGTGTTCGTGTCTGTATGAGGGATTTACTTGAAGAAGAGTTCATCAAAGGTATAATCTCTAAACTCTATTATTTATTCAAAAGCATGCTGTAATTTCCGTTGTGATGCATAATCTGTATTGTTTACTGTAAACTTTTGTTTTCAATCGAGATGGGACTTGGACGATCTGCATCTGCTCATAGGTTCTCTATAAAACGAGTTCCTTCAATTAGTATCAAAGTCCGGTTGTGTTGTGATTCCAAATTCCATTTGTTGTATTGAAATCGTTTACAGTTTGGTGTGTTTTATATTCTGCAATGCGTTTAATCGTTAAATGTATGTGGATTGTTTGTTGATGGATGTTTTGGGATAGTAATCTCTGTTATGGCTTTCTATTTACACTACAAAAGTTAATTTATAAGGGCCCTGCGTTTTTTGACATAATTCTTGCAATAAAGTCTGTATTCATTTTGTTTTTTGAGTCGTTCGTAAAGCTTCAAACGCAAAGATTGCAGTTTGTTTTGATGAAGAAGTTGAAGTAGTGGTCGCATCGTGTAGCTAAAACTAAACGACCGTTTAGCTTTGGCTATGCGTTTATGTAGAATTTTCTATATCGATTCTTTTGTTCCAACCTTGAAAGTCGTCTCACCCTCTGCAAGCTATCTCCAGGACCTAGTTTACTGAATAAAAGTACAAATATGGTTAGCAGTCCCTGAATCAAGTATCCAGGTAGAGTTATCATTTTCCACTCAACATGTTTCAACAACGAGTAAATTATGTTTACCTTATTTTGCCTTTTTAGCTTTCTTCTCAGCAAGATATTTGGGGCAGTTCCTTTTTTAGTACTCGTCTTCATTGCAGTGGAAACATTTTCCTTTATCTATAACTTTTTCCTTGCCTTTGCATTTTTCAAGGGCCTTTTTTTTCCTTTTATCCTTCTTCTTTATTGGAATACTCTTATTCTATTAAGTGGAAGGTCCAAACTTTGTCCTTGAGGATGATCTCTTTTGGATCTTTTTAGAGGTAACAATATTTGCTTCTCTTTCATGTCCCTTACTCTTCATAAGAGACTGGTATGTCTGGAGCTTATTTAAAAGAATTGTCAGATTATATTCAATTTTTATTCATCATTTCATTCGTAGGAAACTCTTTGGAAGAGAATACATGATGAAACTTACTTGACTCTTTTCAGCTATGAAAACGTCGTTTGCCCCTACCACTTTGAAGCGAATCATCATATCTAGAACATGTTCTCTAACAGAGATTCCTTCCTTCATGCAACAATTGTAAACGTACTTAAGAGCATCGTGCCTGAGAAATGTGGACGGTTATCGAACATCGCCTGCAATGAATCCATGATGGCCTTAGTGGTGACCATGCTCTTGTGTTTTTTAGTCAAGACATCATATATGCTTGCTCTTTTCATTTGCCCTTACCCATCTATCATAGGCATCCCAAACATTTCGGTTTATTGATGAGCCGAGAACTGGAGGACATTCCTCTATTAAAATAAACCTTAGATTATCAATTACTAGTATCATATTTATATTTGATTTTCATGTTGAGTAATTGTCATCGTTAAACTTATCCAAAGAAAGTAGTTAAATTATTGAGTTTGACATGCAGAGAATATAAACAAATTCTATTAGTGAAATGTTATTAATTCCAATCAAATTTTAGCAAAAGTAATAAGGTACCCATATCTCATTAATTTGCAACGATACTTTAGTGAGTCAGAATAGCCGCTACTGAGGGGCAGTTAATGAAGGGATACACAAGCATGCAACAGAAGAAAATAGAATCAATAAGCATTCTAATTACATTTAATTTGAGTTCTAAAAGCATGCTTTCGCAAAAGGGTTTGAAATAAACATACCTTTGATGAAATCTTCCAATTCCAAGTTGTTCTTCATGCTAATTCAACTCCAAATCGATAGTGAACCACCAAGAGATCTTCTCTACTATTCTTAGCCTTGAATTTGAGTGTGGAACTCATATTTGAGTGAATTTGGTAAGTTAATGCTATGGGTTTTGGGGAGGAAGAAGATGAAGTCTACAGAAAACTAATTTTCAGTTTAAGAACCCTTCTTCATCCCTTCCAAAAACCAAATTGAGAGAGTTTTATTCTTCTTTAACATGCAGGCACTCTTCAACATCTATATTGTTGGCACCTACTTGGGATTCAAAGTGGAATTTATGTGTTCATGCATGAGAAACACCTCATGCTTAGAGGTTTTATGGGAAAAACCCACTTTCTCTTCAAATTTTCAAATTTCCTATTTTCCAATTAATTTCAAATTAATCAAAACTCTTATTTAATTAATTCATAATTTATTTAATTAATTAATTTTATATCGAATATTAAATTAATCACACGCCTAATTTTAATCATGAATCCTATTCATGTAGTTGATATTTAAATCAACATTTAAATACTATACACTCTCCAATTTCGTTTAATTTCAACAAATTAAATGTTAATTATATCGGATATAATTAAGCAAACCCTAATTTGATTTTGAACTAATTCAAACTCAAAACCCCAATTTGATTTTGAACAATTCAAATTGATATCATTCCAAATTCACTCAATTTAATAATTCAAGGTGTTCATGTTTTATGAGCTAGTAGAGGGACCTTATATATCTACAGAACATGAGCTCCAACGATTAAGATTAATTGGCTAAAACTCTTTAAACCGAATAACATTACTCGTTAACTATCGAGTCACACCACTATAGCCTAATAGTTGCACTCTCCTCACTACAGATATATTTTTGTTCACATGATTTAACCATAACCAGGAAGTCGGCCTTTCACAGGTTGTTTATAATGCCGAACTGGTCAATGTGTTGTTTTACCCTTAATATTATGTCTTGTTTCTTAAGTTTTAACTGATCCTCTAATGAACAATTGGTTTATGATCCAATCACTAAACTAGATCCCTCTCGATCCGGTGAGAGGTTGGGGCCCCTTGTTCAAGACCTGAATTCAATACTTAAGAGAACAACCTTTCTCCTATCCCTAAATTGGGTAGGCGTGAATTTTGTCTTGTATCCTATGTCCCCATCTATCTACCCCATCTTACCCCTGAAATGGGAGGCTTATTGAGCTAGCACTATTGAGCCAACCCTTACCTATTCAAATCTAAGGATAATCCTGAATAACCAGGAGTTCATAATTAGCTCAGGATTAAGATCAAGTTTCCTAGGTCATTTAAGCGAAATAGTCAGTCTTAAATAGTCAATAGTGTTATAAAATAAGAGTGACTTATTTCTTGGTCTGATCTTATGCAAACTCGTTTCACGGACGCCCCTACTCCTCATGTCATTACATGAACGAATTTGGATCATTTCGTTTGTAGTATTTTTACAACAACTTGTAATAGCTATAGAGTAGGCCACATCCAATAGTGTTACCAGAATAAGGTACCCAACCTTAATCATGTACTAAAGATTGGTTTGACTATTTACTGATCCATCTTTATGTCTCTACATAAAGTTCAAGTATTCATGTAATAGCCAAGGATTTTAGTTTATTGGATTCATTCTCTATGAATGCAATTAATAGATTCAATACCTTTATTGAAGAAATGTTGAATAACATTTTTTCATTGATAATAGAATATATTTAACTTTTACAAACTGTGAGACCACCACTCAAAGCCTTCAATATTCTTAGAGTGAGAATCCAAAGGGTAGACTTTGATGGAATTGGTAGAGGGGAGGAGGAAAAGCGATCGTGTAGTACGAATAAGCAAGTGGGAGAAAGGAGAATACTATCGTATAGTCGGGTGCTTGGTCAATTTAGATCAGCGTACACGATCGTGCAGGTATAGCTAAGCGATCATCTATCAAATGGTAAGCAATCATTTAGTTCCATTCGGAACGCTAAGTGATCTTCTAGTAAATGTAAGCGATCGTTTAGTAACCATAGGCGATCGTTGAGTTACGCGGGTGTGCGATCGTCTAGGAAGGCAGGCGCTATCGTATAGGCTCTCAACGCTAAGCGATCGAAGGCTTTCACACCATGAGCAAATTTTCAGAACTTTTTCAAAATGAAAACTTTTTTCATTTTATTCAGTTATCAAAACTGAATCGAACTTCCCATTTTCGCATGAATTCGGAGAAAAACTCAGCCAATTATCAAATAACCGCCTAACTATTAAAATAATGAATATAATCATATTATATTTTTAACCTATAGTTTGATATCATACATCAACTATAGTATTTTCTCCTCTACTTGATATAAATCATATTTATATCCAATTTCCTCCAAAATAATATATCTCATACATTTAGTCAATCATATCATATATAATTAACCAGTTTAATTATATCATATATAATCGAACATTTAAATACTATCAATCTGAACTCCCTCTTATCAATCTGAACATTTCAAACTGACCCAAAAACTTATTCTCAACTTGTATCCAAGCTACCAAGGGGACCTTGTAGACCTATGGCTCGAAGCTTCAACAGTACTTCAATAGCTGACTAAACTCTTTAGCCACGAGATCCACCATCCGTTAACTGCCAGTCATTATACTTACCGACAGTTGACCTCTTCTTACCACAAATATATTTCTTTGTCCATCGTGAAGGTACTCTTAACGAAGAGCATCCATGAGTGCGTTCAGATCTTTCTGATTTCATTGTGACCGAAATACAACACATACATTCTAACAGACAGTTTTGCAAATTCACACTAATTAAAGGCATACTTCAAACAATAAAAATACAAAGGAAAGAGTTCTCATATCAGTTGAAGACCCTCTTCAACCTTTGAACTCAGACGCAGCAAAAGAAACTCTACGCGAACTCTATCGCCCAACAAACCTGTCGGCTGTATCAGCCGATCGTCTACACGAACGGTAGCAACACGAACAATCACGAACAAGAAAGCAGCGGGGACGACACCACCAAATGAAGCTTTTGGTATTCTCAGAGTGAGAATCCAAAGTGTGGTCTTTGGTGAATTTGGTAGAGGTCGGAGAGAAGATAAATCGTGTGGACGATAAGCAAGTGGGAGAGTAAGAGTTATCGTATAGCTATGTGCTTATCGTTTAGAAGAAGCTACACGATTGTGTAGGGTTTACAAGCGATCGTTTAATAAAACGTAGACGATCGTTTAGAAAATGTGGCACGCTATGTGATCGTTTAGGAAAGCTAAGTGATCGTTTAGGGATGCGTGTGCAATCGTTTAGGCGTTGGTGTACAATCGTTTAGACGATGAGCAACTATTGTATAGGCCCTCAAGCTAGGTGATCGTTATATTTTCACACCGATTGCGAATTTTCAAACCTTTTCCAAAATGAAACAAATTTTCATTTTATTCTTTGGTTACAATAACCGACTTCGGATTCTCCCACTAACACACGTCCGAGGAGAGGTTTTCCGCCAATTATCATATAATTAACCAATTTAATAATTAATGAATATAATCGTATTATATTTTTACCGTATAGTTTGATATCACATATCTAATATAGTAGTTTCTCCTCCACTTGATATAAAAAATATTTATATATCATTTCCTTCAAAATAATGCATCTCATACATTTAGTCAATTTTATCATAAACAATTAACTAGTCCAATTATAACATATATAATTGAACTTCCTCTTGTCAATTTGAATATTTCAAACTGACCCAAACACTGATTCTTGACTTTATCCAAGCTACCCAGGGGACCTAATGAACCTGTAGCTCGAAGCTCTAACGGTACATGAATAGCTGACTAAACTCTTTAGCCACGAGATCCACCATCCGTTAACTACCAGACATTCCACTAAAGACCAACAGTTGAACTCTTCTTATCACAGATATATTTATGTGTCCATCGGATATAACCAATCATGAGTACGATGACCCTTCACAAACGCTCGTAAGTACAGCTGGGCCAATTTACTGTTTTGCCCTTGTAGTTACATCTCACTTCTTAAGTACCATTGATTCGTCTAATGAACAATACAACATAGTCCAACTATGTGTGAACACCTCTTGGGCCAAGAGAAGGTGTGTGGCGCTACATCGTTCAAGCCCTGGAATCAGCCCTTAAGGGAGCTATCTATCTACCTACACCTGCATTAGGGAAGAAGTGAATTCCATCTTGTGTAGCTGAGTTCCCAGCTCCTAAATCAGATGAATCCCCAAAATGATTGGTTTTAATCGACGACCTGGCCACTCGCACCCATACAAATCAAAGAACCGGCCTCAATGGCAAGAGTTTCTAACTCACTCAGCATTGAGGTCATGTTACCTATGGTCATCCTAGTGAAGTGAAGTCTCTGTCATGAACGATGTTATATAACGAGACGTTAACACTTCGTGGTTAGATCTTATACAAACTCTTTATATAGGATGCCCCTGCTCGCATGTCCCCTACACGAATGATCAGGATCAGACCATCTGTGACAAGTCACAACACTTATGACCATTCCACAAAGCGAGCCGCATCCATAGCGTTACCAAGATAAGTTTTCCCTCCTATATCCATATATTATAGACCATTTTGGTTATCACTCAAGACATGATCCACTTGTAGGTCACCATATACATGCTTAAGTTACATACAGATAACCAGGGACTTTATGTTTATTGGTTTGTGGTAAAGCAAATAAAACATACAACTGAGCAAAAAACAAGATGCGAAGTAAATATCATATTTTATACAACACAAGCATTCGTACAAACTATTACAAACTATAGGACACAAGAATTTAAAGCATTAACTCTAAATATCTCCCACTTGTCCTAAATCGAAGTGGGGTGTACATAAAACTAGTATGAAACAATAAACTAGGGCATAAAAGCCCAATACAAGAAAATCTCCCACTTGCTCTAATCCAGCCGCGGGTGATCCTGTAGACCCATGCTCCGTAGGTNGATCCTGTAGACCCATGCTCCGTAGGTAACCCTCAAACACTGTAGCTGTGAGAGCCTTTGTAAATGGGTCAGCAATATTGTGCTCTGAATCTATCTTCGTGATGATCATGTCCCCTCGATGCACTATCTCACAGATCAGATGATACTTCCGCTCTATGTGTTTGTCGTGCCTGTGACTCCTAGACTCCTTGGAGTTTGCCACTACCTCACTATTATCACAATGTAGGGTAATGGGCCTAGAGATATCTAGAACAACTTCTAGTTCTGTCAAGAACTTTCTGAGCTAGATGGCCTCCTTAACAGCTTCGCAAGCTGCTACATACTCTGCCTCCATAGTGGAGTTGACGATGCACCCCTGCTTAATGCTTTGCCACACTACAACTTCTCTATTAAGAGTAAAGACTGACCCTGATGTGGACTTGCGAGAGTCCTTATCAGTTTGAAAGTCAAAATCCGTGTATCCAATAAGGATCAAATCCTTAGAACCATACACGAGCATGTAGTCCCTCGTTCTTTGAAGATACTTGAGGATGTTCTTCATTACGGTCTAGTGACCCTGGCCTAGTTTAGATTGATACCTACTGACTATGCCCAAGCGTAGCAGATTACTGGATGAGTACAGAGCATCGCGTACATTAAACTACCAACGACAGACACATATAGGACCTATCTCATCTCGTCAACCTCTTGAGGCATCTTAGGACACATGCCTTTAGACAAAGTGACTCCATGCCTGAACAGCAGTAGGCCCCTTTTGGAGTCCTGCATTGAGTACTTGAGCAATATCTTGTCAATGCATGATGCCTGAGACAGTGCTAGCACTTTGTTCTTACGATCCTGAAAGATCTGTATACCTAGAACAAACTAAACCACTCCCAAATCTTTCATTTGGAATTGGGTCACTAGCCAATTCTTAACTGTAGCAGTAGACTTACATCATTCCTAATGAGTAGTATATCGTCTATGTACAACATTAAGAAGAATACTGAAGCATTGATGATTTTTTTGTAGACACAAGGTTCATCAACGTTTTGGTCAAAGCCATACGACTTGATCGCAATATCAAACCGTATGTTCCAAGATCGAGATGCCTATTTTAGCCCATAAATGGACCGATTCAGCTTGTAAACCTTTTGCTCTTGACCTTAGGCTATGAATCCCTCGGGTTGCATCATGTAAATGGTCTCCTTGAGATTGCCATTCAGAAAGGTTGTCTTGATATCCATTTGCCAAATCTCATAATTATAATGATTTGCAATGGACAGAAGGTACGAATCAACTTTAACATGGCAACAGGGGAGAAAGTCTCCTCATAGTCGACTCCCTCTACCTAGGTATAACCCTTTGCCACAAGTCGAGCCTTGAAGGTCTGTACCTTCCTATCAGAACCCCGTTTGTGCTTGTAGATCCATTTACAAACTATAGGTCTCATCCCATCAGGCTGATCTACAAGATCCCATATTGAGTTGAAGTACATCGACTCCATCTCGAGATCCATGGCCTTGACCCATTCATGCCCGTCAACATCCTCCATTTCCTTCTGATAAGACAACAGATCCTCAACGTCGCCATCTACTACCATAGCAAGGATTTTCATGAAACCCAGATAACGAACGGGCGGGTTTGCAACCCTCTTACTACGTCGAGGTTCCCTAAACTCTTGAGGTGGAACCGATATACTAGATGAACTCACATCAACACTCTTGCTGATGTAGCAAGCTCTTCAACAACTCTTGTTGAAGTTTCAGTAGATTCATTGGAAAGCTCACGCAACACGACTTTACTTCGTGGACTGTGCTCCCTTATATGATCCTCCTCCAAGAAAGTAGTATTCGTTGAAACAAACACCCTATTTTTCGTTGGATCATAAAAATAACCCCCTCGTGTACCTTTAGGTTAGCCTATAAAGAGGCATAACCTCGACCGTGGTTCCAACTTCTTAGGATTAACCTCAAGCACATGTGCAGGGCAGCCTCAAATGCGGAAGTGACGTAAACTAGCTTTACGCCCATTCCACAACTCCAGAGATATTCTTGCAACACTCTTGGAGGGAACACAGTTGAGTATGTATATCGCAGTCTCCACTATGAAACTCCAAAACGAGTCCAGTAAGGAAGCATAACTCATCATTGAATGAATCATGTCCAAAAGGTTCTATTTCTCCTCTCCGCTACACCATTTTGTTGAGGTGTACCTGGAGCTGAGAGTTAGGAAATGATTCCATGATCTATCAAATATTCCTGGAATGCCGAGTCCAAAAGACTATCCACCTTGATTTGATCAAAGTGTTTTAATACATCTATCCAATTCATGATATGCAGAAATGATCGTCATCTTAGGCCTTTTATTTAGAATGATGAAGGCTGTTAAGCAGAATATGCGGCACTTATGTTAGGAATTCATGAGAAAATGAGTTTGCATCGTTCAACATCAAGAATCTCAGCTAACCCACTATTATACGTTATAATGCGTTCAATTGTCTATTTTGGTAGCTAACGCAGGAAGTGGACGCAGAGCAGAAGTCGGGCTATCGCATAGACGACCGCATGCGGAGAAACTCTCCATCACAAAGTCGAACGCATACGATCAACACATGGGTGTTGCGGTAATCAACCGCATGCGTCCACTGCATAGGAGTTGCGATCGTCAAGCGATTGCAGTCATCGTGTAGAATTTGTGGTAATCAAGCGAATGCAGTTATTTCAAGATTGCGGCTACACGATGATAACCATAATAGAGGGATGAAACAAGGTTGGTGGAATGAAAGCATCAACGCATATCTCGGGAAAATCAAAAGATGATGTTGACATTTCACCTACCACGTCGTTAGCAGTAGAGATTTAGAAAAAGACCAACGCACCGCGAATGTCAAAATCAGAGTAGGTCCATTAATGCTGTCGGAGATCAAGCTCTATAAATAGAAGTCGATGAGCAGAATTTCAGATAATCCAAGTTTTGGCCTTCGGGCAGATCCTTGTGATCCAGACGAACGCATTAAAAGAAAGCTTGAGAGTTCTTCATCTTCTTCATCCATTCCGAGTGACGACCAGAGCCTTCGTCGGAGTTAGATCTCAAGCGAGTCAACTCCACTGCCCTTCCATGGCACCATCGGCAGCCTTGACACACATCTGCTGGAAGCAAGACATTGCTTCATGTTGGTACTTTCCTTTTCTCTTCTTCACTTATATTGTATTGTATTACATTTTGGATTAAGAAATTAATACGCTGTGTGTTCAATGCATTTCTATATTTCCTTTGATTCCATCTCCATCTTCTTTTACATAGCATCCTTAACTTTCATCGCATCACTTAGTGAGATTGCTAAAGTATCACATACTTAATCATGCGGCATAGGAATATGAAGCATGTAGCAAAGCAAACCACCTGAAAGTGTGCGCTGCGTGAGTGTGTGAGAAAACCTTATTTGCTTAGTGTGAAGCTGTAGCAACGCTTGTCTATAAGCGGACGCAATGCTTGTCTATGAGTAAAATCAGCAACAACTAATTGCTTGGAAGGGTAAGTGGTTGGTTGCAATAAGTAGTGTAAGCAAGTATTCATTAGAGATAGGAATAATCTTACGTCAACAAGGATTTTGTGGTTACCTCATCTTATGTATGCGTCCATCACACCTTTAGAGCTACTCGAGAGAGAGTGTAAAGAAAGAACCTAAGACTTGAGAGAGCTAGGTTAGAATTGATGCTTGGGAGAGCTAGATTAAGATTGCATAAACAAGAATGGAGACTTGGGAATAAGTTCCGTTTGCTAATACAAATCATGTGCATTTGCGGCGGCCGTGTATGGCATAAACGCATAGCTTGCATTGGCTGAGGTTGCCCTCGCGGTTAAGCTTATGGTTGCAATGAAGACATCTTCACATTTTATCTATTTTTCCAACACTTACTACGCGTCAACAGTTTTTGTGTCTCTACCTCTGATTCATTCTTCCAATGCTTTGTCTGTTAGATAGGAGTAGAAGTAGTTATTAGCTTATACCCTCCATCATTCTTTTATTCAACCGCCGCAAACACATTACCGCATAGCATTTAGTTACAAATCCCTAAGTTCGACCTCGAATCACCCGAGAAACTTGCGTTCGTGTTATACTTGGCATGAGTGTAAGAAAACTTGTGACGGGAACGCATGGTCATCGCATACATTCATTAACGCATAGTTTCATTCCAACGCATGACCACTGACGCATGAGAATCAACACAAGCTTAAGACATGCATCGTATATTGCGTTCACCTAATTTTCATCACCAATTTTTTGGCGTCGTTGTCGAGGACTTGGCGGCTAATTTTTTGCTGAGTTTTGTATTTTCGCAGGCAACCTTTTTATCTTGGGAGTATTGCAGCTTGTGCGACCAAGTTGCAACCAATATTGAAGTGTAGGCGATGCGCCAAAAGACAGTATTGACCCCAGGATAGAAGGGCAATCAGTCGCTTGAGCTGAAGGTAATTCTAAGCACATGGTGGCCAACATGCGCCCAACAATTGTCGGAAGTTCCTATGGTTAGGACGAGTCCCTTGACCTAAGTAGTTGAGAGTAATCTTCTGCATAGTAGACTTCTTACAGTGACAACACTTCAATTTCTTCAGGGATGTCTTCTACTCTATCTTTACCTTGCTTTCTTAGTTTAGTTTATTTTTATTGTCATTTTGGATATGTGGCTGCTTCCTTGGTTGTGGTGTGTTTGCTCCTTGTAGGTGTGACAATAATTCTCCTCGGTGCGTAGTTACAACAGAAGAATTTCCTCCATTCTTCAATGCATGGCTTCGATCGCATGAATTCCAAAGCATGATCACATGCATTATTCCGCCTAAGGTTCTTTTCTTATTATACTTTATGCACTATCTTTTTGAAATTATCCTTGTCTAATTGCGTTCCTTTGTGATGCATCTATGATGGTACATATAATTCACCGCATCCGCTAACTAAGCATCGCAAGGCTCACCTTACTTTTATTAGCTTTTTTTCAAATTTTGAAAGTCTTAATTTTTATTTTGTGTAAACCTTCACTCAAACGTGTGTTAATGCATTTTTGTTGATTTTGGTTTTAGCTTTGCGGTGAGAGTGCTGCCAACCTCTAAGTTAGGGGGTGGCGGTGGTCTCGAAGAATTACGTTCATTACATTGCGATCATTTCTATAGAAAAAAAAATTGAGAATAACAATTCCACTGTCAACGCAATGAGGAAACCTGTGTTGATAAGAGTTAAGTTGTGAAAGGCACTTACCCGTAGTTAGATGTCCACATGACACACGTGGAGGCAAGCCAAAACAAAGGTAAGTCAGCAGGATCAACGCATATGTGCAACTCCTCTATCGGACGCAAGCCAAATCAAATAAGATAAGAGTTGAGTTGAATATGGAACACAACCGAAGTTGGATGCCCACATGACACATGTGGGGCTAAGCCAAAACGAAGAGCGTAACCATGTTCAACGCCGCATTCGAATAAGCAATCACAAAGTCTTGAATTGTTTTGAATGAACGCATTCTCAAAAGCTAAACGCAAAGTTGCGGAGAATGAATAAAAAGTTTTTTAGCAAAGGCTTGCCAGATCTAAACTTAGAAAAGATCTTTTTGAAGAAGCAGCCAAAGTGGAGGAGAGCGTTACAGCCATGGTTAGAGGTATGAGTAAATTATATTCTGAGAGGCTGGTCATCGCAAAGGAAAGCCAGAAGGTGAGTTAGAATTTCTTGAGTATAACGCATGCTTAAGGACAAGCATGATTCTAAGTTTGGGGGTGTGATGATATGTAGAAATACACGTCATCTTAGGCCTTTTATTTAGAACTATGAAGGTTGTTAAGTAGAATATGCAGCAATAATGTTAGGAATTCATGAGAAAACGAGTTTGTTTCATTTAGCATCAAGAATCTCGGCTAACCCATTATTATGCGTTATTATGCGTTCAATTGTCTATTTTTGTAGCTAACGCAGGAAGTGGATGATAACTTGTAGAAATACAAGTTACTTATACTATTTTATTTAGATATTGTGGCTAAAAGAAAGAAAAGTTGCATCGATAGTATAGAAATTGGCTAAGAAATGCGAGAATTATAAAATGTCTTCAATACACCCACTAACAACATTGCGATGGTAGAATAGAATGTTTCAATTCTGTTTTGTAGGAAATAAATCACCGCATGCGTTCATGGCTCAAAGATAAAATAAAATGCATCTACATTGCATTGTGCCCATCAATTGAGAACGAAAAGATGATCAACGCAATGACAGCGCATACGACAATCGATCAAGAGCTTGGTGATCAACGCAATTTCAACTGCATGCGATAATAAAAAACAACACCGCATGCGGCGATAGATCGAAGATGTAAAGAGCAACGCATTTCCGGAGGATTCAGACACGTGTACAGCTTTCAGTTGTGCATTTCTGATAGGTTGATTGTGTAACAGAAGGAATATTCACTCTGCCATTTTAGGAACTACCATAACCATATAGTGGGGACCACAATTGCAAAGAGTCAAGATTCGCCTATAAATAGCTTCTGCAAATTCACTAAAAGAGATACATGTATACGTAGAGACATGCATATACTAATTCTGGGAGAGAGACTGGTCTGAAGCGACTTCCAGAGTAGATCTGGGAAGAACAACGAGACAAGGCCGAGAGGTGAGTCTCCGAGCAAAGAATCCTTCCAATCCTCGTAGCTAAAGCTCTGTGCGAAGGTCACTTCTACCGGGAAAGCAAGCCTGACAGGGAAGCTTTCCTCTCCACCACTTTCACACGTCGACAAGCACTATCTCTGTTCAGGATCTGTGTCAAGACGTTGACACTTTTTATGTATTTGTTTCTAATCTCTATTTCATCATCTGTATTCATCTTCTCTAATCTTTCATTCACACCATGTATCGAACGCTTAATCTTAGAATTAAATGTTATGGTCATTACGATCATCATCTCTCTATCTTTTTCCATTCATCCATGATGTTTTCCTAATTCCCTGGGTAATTAGTAGGAATTAAGCGAGTGAATTAATTGGTGTTAAGGAAATAATTAAGTTTAGCTAAAGCATGCTCGATGGCATCTTCACCTGTGAGAGCAGAAGTGAAGATGTTATTCCGTCTATCGAGAGAAGGTTCGAAGAATGCGTTAACTAGAGCAAGAAGTACTTCAAGAGATGGAAACAACCTTGCGTTCATCACGTTCATCCCTGTTTCACCATAGAGATATGGGAACGTGGCCAATCACCGAGAGATGTACGCCAAGGGAAAGCGGAACCTTAGTTGCATCTTTAACGCAATTAACAAACTTGTGATGCTTTTTCTAATTACTCTTTCTCTTTCTGCTTCATCCATAAAGACTTGCCATCGCATACATCGATTCTTTGTATAACTTTGCAGTCAATCTCAACCTCAGTATCGTGTATCATGTAGCTAGTATCTTGTATCATATTAGTTTAGGATTTTACTTATTAACACCATTTTATTTTACCAAGGAAATTTTATTTCATCACAATTTAAATTCCTGTATAAACTCAAATTCTTTATTCATTGTTAAATAGGTCGTATGTATCACAATAGTAACGCATTAACGAAAACAATCCCTGTGTTCGACCTTGGATTATTCTGAAAAACTTGCGTTGGAATTATACTTGGTTTCAGCGCAAGGAAACTTGTGACACACATTAGTCCATCGCATACTACGAGCATATCATTGACAACGCATATATTTAGATGTAGTATCGCATAAATTCTCTTTAACACATATACTTGTTCATTTATTCATATTCATATTTGACCACATGCTTAAAGATATAAAAAATAGCGTATCAAGTTTATGGCAACATGAGCTTGTATGATTCATTCTTTCATCAGTAATGTGCATAATCGATAACACAGCACATACCACATCCCATTTTTTTTATCGTTATAGTGGACAAAGACACAGAAGCCGGGCTATCGCATAGACGACCGCATGTAGAGAAACTTTCCATCGCAAAGGCGAACGCATACGATCAATGCATGGGTTTTGCGGTAACCAACTGCCATCATCCACCACATAGCAGTTGCATCATCAAACGATACGGTCATCGTGTAGAAGTTCTGCGGTAATCAAGCGATGCGGTCATTACAAGATTGTGGCTACACGATGATAACCATAATAGAGGGAATGGGAACGCAAGGTTGGTGAAAGAAAGCATCAATGCATATCTCGGGAAAATCAAAAGATGATGTTGACATTTTACCTACCACGCCGTTAGCAGCAGAGATTCAGAAAAGGACCAACGCGTCGCGAATGTCAGAATCAGAGCAGGTCCATTAATGCTGTCAGCGATCAAGCTCTATAAATAGAAGCCGATGAGTAGAATTTCAGATCATCCAAGTTTTGGCCTTTGAACGGATCCTTGTGATCCAGAAGAACGCGTTAGAATAAAGCTTGAGAGTTTTTCATCTCCTTCATCCATTTCGAGTGACGACTGGAGCCTTCGCCGGAGTTAGATGTCGAGAGAGTCAGCTTCATCGCCCTTCCATGGTGCCACCAGCAGCTTTGACACACATTTACTGGAAGTAAGACATTGCTTCCAGCTGGTCCTTTCCTTTTCTCTTCTTTACTTATATTGCATTTTATTACATTTTGGATTAAGGAATTAATACACTGTGTGTTCAATACATTTCTATATTTCCTTCGATTCCATCTCCATCTTCTTTTACACAGCATCCTTAACTTTCATTGCATCACTTAGTGAGATTGCTAGAGTATAACATACTTAATCATGCGGCATAGGAATATGAAGCATGTAGCAAACCACTAGGAGATGTGCGCTGCGTGAGTGTGTGAGAAAACCTTATTTGCTTAGTGTGAAGCTGTAGCAACGCTTGTCTATAAGCAGACACAATGCTTTTTTATGAGTAAAATCAGCAACAATTAATTACCTGGGAGGGTAAATGGTTGGTCGCATTAAGCAGTGTAAGCAAGTGTTCACTAGAGATAGGAATAATCTTACGTCAACAAGGCTTTTGCGATTACCTCGTCTTATGTATGCGTCCATCACACATTTAGAGCTACTCGAGAGAGAGTGTAAAGAAAGAACCTAAGATTTGAGAGAGCTAGGTTAGAATCGATGCTTGGGAGAGCTAGATTAAGATTGCATAAGTAAGAATGGAGACTTGGGAATAAGTTCCATTTGCTAATACAAATCATGTTCATTTGTGGTGGGCGTATATGGCATGAACGCATAGCTTATGTTGGCTGAGGTTGCCCTCACAGTTAAGCTTAGGGTTGCGATGAAGACATCTTCACATTTTATCTATTTCATTTACTACGCGTCAACAGTTGTCGTGTCTCTACCTCTCATTCATTCTTCCAATGCTTTGCCTGTTAGATACGAGTAGAAGTAGTTATTAGCTTATACCCTCCATCATTCTTTTATTCAACCGCTGCAAACACATTACCACATAGCATTTAGTTACAAGTCCGTGGGTTTGACCTCGGATCACCCCAGAAACTTGCGTTTGCGTTATACTTGGCGCGAGCGTAAGAAAACTTGTGATGGGAATGCATGGTCATCGCATACATTCGTTAACGCATAGTTTCATTCCAACGCATGACCACTGATGCATGAGAATCAATGCATAGCTTAAGATATGCATCGTATATTGTGGAGAGTTGTAAGGTTATATTTCACTTTGTTAAGAATTACATACTAACAAAGTGCAGGAAGCCCTTCGCCAAAGAATGGAGGATTATGCTAACTTGGCTGCCCTCATCGATGGTAGACCCATTCAACTCCGCCACATTGAAGTGGACCATCATGTTAAGCACATATTCACAAACAAAGGTGCCTTCTTCCATTTTGGAGTTGAATGTATATTTAAGAACCTCATGGATAAGTTGTTCAGACGGTTGTCCAAACATCCCCCACAGGGACTCCATGATCTCATGCGCTGAGACCATAGGCTTATGTTTCTTAGCCAAGACTTCAGAAAGGCTTACTAAGATGTAGGCTCAAGCCTTCTCATTCGCTCTTGTCCATCGCTCGTATGCCTCCTGAACATTTCAAGCAGCATTTAGAGCTGGAATAAGAGGACATACCTCCATAAAAGCGAACATGACATCCTCGATGATAAGGATCGTCGTGATCATGTGTTTCCATGTTGAGAAATTGTCCTAGTTAATTTTTCGGCGCTTAGTAAAGCTAACATGGCTATTGCCATTTTGAAAAAGTTGTTGTTGAAAATATGAACAAAACTTTATTAGATTTTGCTAAGCCACATTTAACCAATTAGTTTTGCAAAACAGTTTCAAGTACCATAAATGATAGACTTCTATTTTGCAATGATGCCCCAGTGAGGTAGGGCAAACGTCACCGGTGGGGTGATCAGATGCCCTTTCATTGGGATGAGACATTCTCAACCATTAGGCAGAACCAACTCTTGGAGCTGAACCTAACAGCCACCATTTTTCGGACCAAAACTGTTAACCTTTAACAATTATGTGTAAGTGTGACCCCTCGCTTTCGGTGCTAGAGTCCCGCCCTAATGAGCTCACCGTAGGGAAGAAGTAGATTAGGATAAGAGACTAAGTTACCTTGTCCTCTTACAGGACATCGAATAAAGAAACGCGCAAAATTTCCATCCTTTAGGGGAACACTCCTAGGATGCCTCAAGGCGATGCACACTTTATTCAACCCAACGAGGGAGACCGAGGGATATGCTGTCGCATTTCCTGCTCTCACTTACTATGAACACTCTCTCCATCTACCTTGATTTTGACCTACCCAAACACCATCCGTTAGGGGGACACACCAAAGGTGCCTCGAGGCCGAGGGTAGATCTTACGATGTGGACTATTTAGGAGAAACATGAAAGGTTTAAGTGAAGCATCTTATACCCCAAGTACCTCCCACTGAATGTTCTACCTAGGGGTTCATTAACTTAGAAAATCCGGCTACTGATTTTAGTCTAAGTCATCTTTTTAATTCCCACTCATAAACAACGATTGTCTATGAAATATGAACAAGTTCAAGTAGTCACATTTAAACACTTTAATGGACTGTCCTTAACTTCCATGCATACATCGAATCTATCTAATCCACCTTTCCAGGTAAGTTCCCAGGTAGGGGTGTTACATTTCTGTCAACCTAAATACCCTAACCTAGACAGAACCAGCCTTAGACAAAAAGTTCCTTATAGATTGATTTGGTACACTTTAACCTTTTATGAGTCAATTTAATCCTATTAAATTAATGAAAAAGATTGAAGCCTTAGGATTGCTAATCATATTAAAATCGTGATCTTAGGTCTATGTGATCCAAGTTTTAAACATTTTAAAACCATGAATTAAACCTAAGTGAGCATGCATGTCTTTCTTATTTCTTTTAGTTCTAATTTCTTTTTAACTTTTAAAAAGAAACAACTAAAAAACCATTGCGCACAACAAGGTGTTTATAACATTTATAAAGTAACCTGTGTGTCATGCTTCATGCAATGTCGGTCATTACTATACATAACTTTTATATAATGCGTAATAACCAAGAAAACATGCTATCATTCACCCTTATACTATAACAATTATAATATAAAGATGATGCATGTCAATGCTTTTTATGCATGCATAAATATAACTTTTATATTATATGATGCATGAGCATGCTCTTACATAATTAAATGATGCTTTTTTAAATTATAACATTTACAATAAAGAGGTGATGCATGACCGATGCATAACCTAAAGTGGAATGTATGATATGTGCATACCATATGACGTATAAAAAAACCATACAATGCATGTAATAAATTAAGGATTAATGGACCGGGATGAGACTTTACAAAAAAAATTGAAATGAAATAACCCTATCTATTACATTTTCATTGAACGAACCGATTCACATGCAAACCGGGTCTTGAACCACTAGGAGGACTCCATCATGTAGTAAACGCCGAAGGTAGATGATCGCCCTGCGCACACTAGACGATAGGTGCAAAAACTAAATGATCGCTTAGACGACAACAAGGCTGTGAAGCCTGATCATCTAGGCGATTGCTTAATGCAGGGACAGGTAAATGATTTACCTTGTGTTATTAAGCGATCGTTTAGTCAGTTACTAAGCAATGAAGCTTGCTGACCTAAACGATCGTCTAGTGCGCGCGTGCGCTAAACGATACGTGAGCATTCTATCGTCTACACGACCCGATACTCAGTGATCGCTTACCCATCATCTATACAACATGATCAACCCTTGATCGCCTCCTTACTCGAAGAACTACAACCCTTGCTCCAATCTTCTTCACGAACGACTCGAGACTCAAACAGACTTTGAATTACAAACTCGATAATGATTATTAATTCCCAAAAATGCAGGGGTCTTTACCAAAAACCAAAAAATGTAAAAGAATTAAATCAAACCAAGGCTAACATCCATGAAAACATCCTTAATCCGTACATCCACAGTAATTTAACAATTAAACAGAGTAGACATGCACCCACCAAGAATGTATATGTAATTCGTTGCAAGATTGAAATTAGAATATCATAATCTGGCTCTGATATAATTGAATGAACTCTTAACGAAGAGCATCCATGAGCGCGTTCGGATCTTTCCAATTTCATTGTGAACGAAATACAATACATACATTCTAACAGACAGTTATGCAAATTCACACTAATTAAATGCATGCTTCGAACAAGAAAAATACAAAGGTAGGAGTTCTCATACCAATTGAAGACCCTCTTCAAACTTTGAACTCAGAGGTAGTGGAAGAACCTCTATGCAAACTCTATCGCCCAGTAAACCAGTCGGCTATAGCAGCACGATTATCTACACGAACGGCAGCAACACGAACAGTCACGAACAAGAAAGCAGCGAGGACGACACCACCAAATGGAGCCCTTGGTATTCTTGGAGTGATGATCCAAAGTGTGGTCTTTAATGAATTTCGTTAGAGGTCGAAGAGAAGACAAATCGTGTAGACAATAAGCAAGTGGGAGAGTAAGAGCTATCGTATAGCTGTGTGCTTATCGTTTAGAAGAAGCTACACGATCATGTAGGTTTTACTAAGCAATCGTTCAATAAAAGGTAGACGATCGTTAAGAAAACGCGGCACACTATGCGATCATTTATGAAAGCTAAGCGATCGTTTAAGGACAGGCGTGCAATTGTCTAGGAGTTGGTGTGCGACGATGAGCAACTATCATATAAGCTTTCAAGTTAGGCGATCGTTACATTTTCACACTGATTTGAATTTTCGAACCTTTTCCAAAATGAAACAAATTTTCATTTTATTCTTTGGTTACCATAACTGACTTTGGATTCTCCCACTAACGCACACCCGAGGAGAGGTTTTTGGCAAATTATCATATAATTAACCAATTTAAAAATTAATGAATATAATCATCTTATATTTTTTCCATATACTTTGATATCACATATCTACTATAGTAATTTCTCCTCCACTTGATATAAAACATATTTATATCTCATTTCCTCCAAAATAATGTATCTCATATATTTAGTTAATTATATCATGTATAATTAACCAGTCCAATTATATCATATATAATCGAACTTCCTCTTGTCAATTTGGATATTTCAAACTGACCCAAACACTGATTCTTGACTTTATCCAAGCTACCCAGGGGACCTATGAACCTGTGGCTCGAAGCTTCAACGGTACGTGAATAGCTGACTAAACTCTTTAGCCACGAGATCCACCATCTGTTAATTGTCAGGCATTCTACTAAAGACCAATAGCTAAATTCTTCTTACCACAGATATATTTCTATGTCCATCGGATATAAAAAATCATGAGTACGATGACCCTTCATAGACGTTCGTAAGTACTGCTGGGCCAATTTACCATTTTCCCCCTATAGCTACATCTCATTCCTTAAGTACCACTGATTCCCCTAATGAACATTACAACATAGTCCAACTATGTGTGAACACCTCTCGGACCAAGAGAAGGTGTGTGGCGCTACATCATTCAAGTCCTAGAATCAGCCTTTAAGGGAGCTATCTATCTACTTACCCCTGCATGGAGAAGAAGTGAATTCGATTTTGTGTAGCTGAGTTCCCAGCTCCCAAATTAGATGAATCTCCAAAATGGTAGGTTTGAATCGACGACTTGGCCACTCCCACTCATACAAATAAAAGGAACGCCCTCAATGGTAGAAGTTCCCAACTCACTCAGGATTGAAATCATGTTACCTATGGTCATCCTAGTGAAGTGAAGTCTTTACCATGAACGGTGTTATATAACGAGATGTTAACACTTCGTGGTCAGATCTTATACAAACTCTTTGTATAGGATGCCCCTACTCGCATGTCCCCTACACGAATGATCGGGATCAGACCATCTATGACAAGTTACAACACTTGTGACCATTCCAAAAAGCGAGCCATATCCATAGTGTTACAAGGATTAGGTTTCCCTCCTAGATCCATATACTACAGACCATTTTGGTTATCACTCAAGACATGATCCAGTTGTATGTCACCACATACATGCTTAAGTTACATACAGATAACCAGGGATTTTATGTTTATTAGTTTATGGTAAAGCAAATAAAACATACAATTGAGCAAAGAACAAGAATTGAAGTAAAAATAATATATTATACAACACAAGCGTTCGTAGAAACTGTTTACAAACTACAAGACACGAGACTTTAGGGCATCAACCCCAACACATCGGATATAACCAATCATGAGTACGATAACCCTTCACAGATGCTTGTAAGTATAGATGAGCCAATTTACCATTCTGCCCCTGTAGTTACATCTCACTTCTTAAGTACCACTGATCCCTCTAGTGAACAATACAACATAGTTCAACTATGTGTGAACACCTCTCGGGCCAGGAGAAGATGTGTGGCGCCACATCGTTCAAGCCTTGGAATCAGCCCTTCTGGGAGCTATCTATCTACTTACCCCTGCTTCGAGGAATGAGTGAATTCCATCTTGTATAGCTGAGTTCCCAGCTCCCAAATCAGATGAATCCCCAAGGTGGTAGGTTTAAGTTGGTGGCCTCGCCACTCGCACCCATGCAAATCAAAGGACCGCCCTCAATAGTAGAAGTTCCCAACTCACTTAGGATTGAGGTCATGTTACCTATGGTCATCCTGAAAAGTGAAGTCTCAATTATGAATGGTTTTATATAACGAGACGTTAACACTTTGTGGTCAGGTCTTATACAAACTCTTTGTATAGCACGCCCCCGCTCGCATGTCCCCTATACGAATGATTAGGATCAGACCATTTGTGACAGGTCACAACAACACCTGTAACCATTCCACAAAGCGGACAGCATCCATAGCGTTACCAGGATAAGGTTTCCCTCCTTGTCTTTCTGAGGATCATAAAAGAATTTAGCTTTCGTTTCTTTTGGGTAGCCTACAAATAGGCATACTTTTGATTGACGTTCCAACTTTTTAGGATTTTGTACCAACACATGTACTGGGCAACGGAAAATTCTGAAGTGATGTAAATTTCCTTTACGTCCTCTCTAGAGCTCGTAAGGTATTTAAAAAAAACGTTTTAAGCGAACCATGTTCAAATATACACTGCAGTTTTAACTGCGTGTCCCCAGAAAGAATTTGGCAACTGAGCATAACTCATCATGGAACGAACCATGTCCAACAAGGTTTTGTTTCTCCTTTCTACCTCATCGTTTTACTGAGCTATGTCAGGGATACTAAGTCCGTATACTTACCACCTCGATTTGATCGAAGTGTTTTAATCTTTTTACCTAATTGGTTTTCAACCTTAGCCTTAAATTCTTTGAACTTTTCAAATGTTTCAGACTTTTGGTGCATCAGGTAAATATGCCCATATCTCGAATAGTCATCAACGAAGCTGATGAAATATTCATACCCTCCTCTAGCTCTAACATTCATCGGACCACAAAGGTCAGAATGTACGAGCTCTAAGGGTTCTTTGGCTCTAAAACCTTTACCGGAAAAAGATCTTTTGGTCATTTTACCCTCAAGACAAGATTCATAAGGTGGTAACGAATTGTCTTCTAACTTATTTAGATGACCATTCTTAACCAATCTTTGAATCCTGTTGAGATTTATGTGACCCAGTCTCAGGTGCCAAAGGTAGGTATTTGGAGAAACTTTCCTTTTCTTATGAGTCTTAGCAGTTTTAAACATCTCTATGTTCAAAACGACCTTTACCTCAGTTGGTTTTAACAAAAATAAGTTATTTTCTAATTTTGCAGAACAAATATTGTTATTTCTTGAATTGATGAACACTTCATCATTTTCAAAAGAAACTCTATAATTTTGTTCCAACAAACAAGAGACAGATATCAGATTCCTTTTCATAGAAGGAATGTAATAAACATTTTTAAGATAAATGTATCTATCTCCTACAAATTACGTCATATCTCCCACTGCTTTAGCTGAAAAAACCTCATCGGTCCCTACCTTAAGATTGTTTCACCTTCTGTCAGCTGTCTCCAAGAATTTGTTTCCTGAGAGAAAGTACAAATATGAATTAGCGGCACCTTAATCAATTATCCAGGTCTTATCGTTTTCCACTAAACATGTTACGATAACAAATAAATTGGGAGATCGAGAACAATCCTCTGCTAAAATCGTTTTAGAACCAATAATCGCTAGTAATTTGTATGTAGATTTGATTTTATCATTAACTAATTCGGAAGCGAGTATTATAGAAGAATTTGACATCCTGAAAAATTTTAAACAAATTCTAATTAGCAATTTGCAACTAAATCCAAAGTCAAGTTTTAGCACAACAAGTAATAATGTACCCATAACCATTATCTATTTGCAATGATACTATAGTGTGTAAGAATATGTGCTACCGAGGGGCAGTCAGATACTCCTTCACTAAAGCAAACAATTTTGACCAAACATTATCTCCAGAATTGAAGCAAATCAAACATGAGGATTTCCATTAGCAGCGGAAGGATCTTTCCAAATTTCAATTGTATATGAACATTACAATTATAATCCCAAACAAAAACATACGGTTATGCATAAAACAGAAATTAGAGCATGCTTTACTACATGATCAAGGGAATGAATTAACAAACCTTTGAAGACTCATCTTCAAGTTCCTTGATCACGAACACTCGATCACAGCAAACTCGAACTAAGTGATTGCTAAGGTCTCGAACACCTCGAACACTGTGAACAGCCTCCACAAAACCTCGACTGTGTTGAGTTGAGTATGACACCACCAAGAAGGTTACCTTGGTATTCTCAGTGTGAGAATCTAGAGGGTGGGCTTTGTGTGGACTTGGTTAGAGGCAGAAAACAGGAAGAAGAACAATTGATAACTTGTAGAAATACAAGTTATTTATATTGTTTTATTTAGATATTGCGGCTAAAACGAAGAAAAGTTGCGTCGAATATATGAAAATTGGCTAAGAAATGCAAGAATTATAAATTGTCGACAATACACCCCTTAACACCATTGCAATGGTAGAAAAGGATGTTTTTAATTCTGTTTTGCAAGAAATCAAGTCACCTCATGCGTTCATGGCTCAAAGATGAACTGAACAACGCATCTCCGTCGCATTGCACCCGTCAATCGATCCAGAGCTTAACTTCAACCACATGCGGTAATAAAAAAAACAACACCGCATGCAGGCAAAGGATCAAAGATGTAAAGAGCAACGCAATTGTGGAGGATTTTGACGCGTGTACAGCTGACCTTTGTGCATTTATGATGGGATTGATTGCGTAACAGAAGGAATATTCACTCCACCATTTCAGGAACTACTTTAACAATAAAGTGGGGTCCACACTGCAAAGAGTCAGTTTTTCCTATAAATAGCCTCTGCAATTCCATAGCAAAATATACTTGATAGGGCATATTTGATACTTGAATATTGAGAGAGACTGGTCTGAAGAGCTGATCAGAGTAAATTCAGGAAGAATTAAGAGATAAGGTCGAGGGGTGAGTATCCAAGAAAGAATCCTTTCAATCCCCACTGTTAAAGCTTTGTACCAAGGTCACTTCTACCAGACGAGCAAGCCTGAGAGGGAAGCTCTTCTCTTCATTCACTCCACACGTCGGCAAGCAAAACCACCGTCCAGATCTGTGTCAAGACGTTGGCACTCTTCTGTATTTGTTTTCTATCTCTTTTCATCACTTGTACTCATCTTCTTAATCTTTGTCATTCACACCATGTATCAGACGCTTAATCTTAGTATTAATTGTATTGATCATTTCCATTATCATCTCTCTGTCTATTTCTATTCATCCATGAGTCACTTTCTCCATAATGTTTTCTAAATCCCCTGGTAATTAGTAAGAATTAAACAAGTAAATTAATCTGTGTTAAGGAAATAGTCATGTTTAGCTGAAGCATGCTAGACGGCATCTTTGTGAGTAGAAGTGAAGATGTTATTCCGCCTGTCGAGAGAAGGTTGGAAAAATATGTTAACTAAAGCGAGAAATACTTCCAGAGATGGAAGCAACCTTGCGTTCATTACGTTCATCCCTGTTTCACCACAAAGATGTGGGAACGACGACCGATTCACGAGAAGGGTGTACGGCCAAGGAAAATGGTGGGGAAACTTAGTTATGTCTTTAACGCAATTAACAATTTGCGATGTTTGTACTAATTATTCTTTCTATTTCTGATTCATACATAAAGACTTGCCATCGCATACCACGATCCTTTGTATAAACTTCACAGTCAGTCTCAAACTCAGTATCATGTATCATGTATCTTGTATCTTGTATCATAATAGATTAGGATTTACTTTTATCGCACTTTATTTTATCAATGCAATTTAGGTTTATCGCAATTTAATTTCCTGTACAAACCACAATCTTTATTAATTATAAAAACCGGTCGCATATATCACGAACGTAACACATTAACGAAAACAATCCCTGTGTTCGACCTCGGATTACTCTAAGAAACTTGTATTGGAATTATACTTGGTTTCAGCGCAAGGAAACTTGTGACAATGCATAGCATACTACAAGCATTTCATTAACAATGCATACATCTAGAAGTAGTATCGCATAAGGTGCAAATAAGCATAACACAACATCCACATTCCATTTCCATCCCAAGTCATCAAGTTTATGGCAACATGAGCTTGTTGTTCACTCATCCATATTCATATTTGTTCGCATGCTGTAAGTAGAAGATATAAATCCTGCATTACAACAATCATGTAAACGATTGAGCAAGTGGGAGATGAAACAACCTATTGTATAGGTCAATGCCCAATCGGTTAGTAAAAACTATGTGATCGTCTAGCAAAAGCTATGTGATCGTTTAGCTCATCATCTAGCTGAGTGTCTATCGTGTAAGAACACTCCACGATCGTTTAGCTAACTCCAAGCTATTGCTTAGTAAATTTGATTTACTTGACAACTCTCCGTGAGTAATTTCTGAGATTGGAAATCTCAAAATAACAATTTTGCAAATCTTACTAAAATTAGGAAAATATTTTTCCTTTTGTCTCACGGTTACCATGAAACCACCAATAACCTCCCACTCAATTTGTTATTAGAGAAAAAGAGATAATTATCCAATAATTAATATTATTATAAATATAAATGATAACAACCTTATCATACTATATTTATAACCTGTAGTTTTAATATTTCATCTCATGAAACATACAAACGATATCTCTTTTCCTATTCTATGGCTCTTAATGTAAATTGCATTTATATTAATCCTCCATTAGGTGTATCTCATACACCACACCAATCATATCATATATAATCAAATTACTTCTTGTCAATTTGAACAATTCAAATCAACACCAAGAACTGATCCTCAGCTTGTATCCATTAGGCTACTAATGGGACCTTATGGACCTGTAGCTCGAAGCTCTAATGATACGCGAATAACTGACTAAACTCTTTAGTCGCGGGATCCACCATCCATTAACTGCCAGACAGTCCACTAAAGACCGACAACCGAACTCTTCTTACTACAGATATATTATGTATCTATCTTAACCAATCAACAGTGCGACAACCCTTCACAGATCGCTCGTAAGTACAGCTCGGCCAATAACCGTTATGCCCCTATAGTTACATCTAACTCCTTAAGTACCACTGATCCCTCTAATAGCATAAAATTTATAGTTCTACTATGACTAAGTCCTCCCTACCAAAGAAAGTTGTGGCTACTATGTTCAAAGCCAGAATTCAGCACCTTAAGGGAGCAATCTATCTACTTACACCCTGCTTCGAGAAGAACTGAATTCCATCTTGTGTATTGAGTTCAACCATGCTTCTCCCGATGACTTAAAGAAGTCCCCCAAAAAGGTAGGCATGTTGAGTTGGCAATCTGGTCACTCTCACCCATACTAATCAAAGGACCGCCCTCAAAGCAGAAGTTCCCAAAACACTCAGGATTGAGGTTGTGTCACCTATGGTCATTTAAGTGAGATGTAAATCTCTAGTATCAATGGCGTTATATACAAAGACAAGTCATCTTGTGGCTGGTCTTATACAAACTCTTTGTATATGACACCCTCGCTCGCATGTCTCCACATGAATTGTCAGGATCTACCATCTGTAGTAGTTTACAACACTTGCAAACCTCTATAAAGTGGTCTGTATCCATAGTGTCACGAGGATTAGGAATCCCTCCTTAATCCTTATACTATAGACCTATTTAGGTTATCACTTAAGGCATGATCCACTTGTATATCGCATGTACATGCTTAAGTTTACATAAGATAACCATGGAACTTTATTTATTAGATATGAGTAAATGCCATAATGAAATAACAATTATTTTATTCATAAACAATGTGCATAATTATAAATAACGAGACTTGGGGAGAATTAGGACACCAATCCCAACAAGAAAAATTCTTATTCATATAGTCGTTTCGTTATCGTTTTTGGTCAGAAATTATTAACACTTTAGTAATTTTGTAAGTGTAACCCTTCGTTTTCAGACATCAGAGGTCAGCCCCAACTATGCTACCAAAATGGAGAGTCAAGGTTGAGAATGGGCCTAAAAAGTCCTATCCATTTCTGGAGTTTGTTTTTCGAATCCTATGTTATAACCTCTGGAGGGGTTAGTCATCGTTAAACGACTAGCAAGGGCTGCCTAAAGCAAACTAGCAGACGCAACATAGGAATCTCACAGTTCAAACTAACGGAAGAGACCGTAGGATATGTTGACAAATCCTTCACTCACTTACTATGAACTACTTCCCCCGTTCACTTTGTTATTGACTCATACAAAACACTTTCCGGATGGAGGTCACTCCCAGGGTGACATGAAGCGTCATATGAATCTCACAGTGTGAATGATAGCTTGTAGAAATACAAGCTATTGTAGCCTTTTACTTAGAATTATGAGGGCTTATAAGAAGATTATGCGTTAATAATACCAAGAACTTATATGAAAAAGTGAGCTTGTGTCGATCAGCACTAAAAATCCTCGCTAACCTTATATCATGCGTTATACTGCATCAAAATGTCTATTTTTGTAGCAATTGTAGGAATCGATCGCATGCGTTGATCCCAGACCAACGCAAAGTTGATTGGATGCGTTAATCTTTAAGAAGACAAGATTCATCACATGGATGTTGCAGCTACAGAGTAATAATTGTGATAGAAGGTTGATCGTAAGGTGGGTGGAATGCGTTGGTACTTTGGGAGAAACAAGCATGATACTCCCAAGGTATGTGTTCATGCTTGTTTCTCCTGAAGTACCAATGCATTCCACCCACCTTGGGAGTATCAACAAGATAAGGTGATGTTGACATTGCCCATACCGCGACAAAGGTAGCAGTGATTCAGAGTGGGACCACCAATGCTATTGCCATTTGAGCTCTATCAATAGAGCCTTAGAGCCCAAATTCAAGGTATCCGAGTTTCTGCCTTAAGGCAGACTCTTGTGATCACAAATGAGAGCATGAGCAGACACTCTTTAAAGATTCTTCACTTCCACAGCCCATTCCGAGTGACAACTGGAGTTTCTTTCAAACCATGAGTTTCTCGCATGTTGCACAACTAGGATGAATAAGATCGCAACGTTTATCCCAGCTAGTATTGCAACGTTGCGGTCTTCATAAAGAATAGTGTTGCAACACTGGCTAGGCAGTAGGCAATTCTGCAATAGCTTTCTCACGACCTTGCTTGCTTCAAACTCCAAATTACAACCTAATTTGTACTCTAATGACTCTAAGTAAATTACATACTCTAGAGCACACACATAAGCTCATCAACCAAGAGCCAATTACAAATTTAACTTGGAAATCAAAGGAGAATCTAATGCCAAAGCTAAAAAGACCTTCCATATCATTCCAAACATATTTTTCTCAAAAATTCACCCACCAAAACTCAAATTAACGTTAATTGAGTGCTTAAATCACGTCCTGATACCAATTAAAGAGATACACAAGCATGTAACGGAAGCAAACAGAATCAATAAGCACTTTAATTACATTTAATTTGAGTTCTAAAAACATGCTTTCACAAGAGGGTTTGAAATAAACATATCTTTGATGAAATCTTCCAATTCCAAGTTGATCTTCACGTGAATTGAACTCCAAATCGATAGTGAACCACCAAGAGATCTTCTCTACTATTCTCAGCCTTGAATTTGAGTAGTGGAACTCAGTTTTGAGAGAATTTGGTAAGTTAATGTTATGGGTTTTGGGGAGGAAGAAGATGAAGTCTGCATAAAACTAATTTTCAGTTTAAGAACCCTTCTTCATCCCTTCCAAAGACCAAACTGAGAGAGTTTTATTCTTATTTAACATGCAGGCACTCTTCTGCAACTACATTGCTAGCACCTACTTAGGATTCAATGTGGAATTTGTGTGTTCATGCATGAGAAACACCTCATGCTTAGAGGTCTTGTGAAAAAAAAAAAAAAAAAAACCCACTTTCTCTTCAAATTTTCAAATTTCCTATTTTCCTATTTTCCAATTAATTTCAAATTAATCAAAACCCCGATTCAATTAATTCATAATTTAATTAAATAAAAATCCAATTTCTTAAATTGAATTAAAAATTGAATTAATTTGAATTTATAATAATTAAATGCATTTATTTAATTAATTAATTTAATATCAAATATTAAATTAATCATACACCTAATTTTAAAAATGAATCCTATTCATGTAATTGATATTTAAATCAACATGTAAATATTATATACTCTCCAATTTCGTTTAATTTCAACAAATTAAATGTTAATTATATTGAATATAATTAAGCAAACCCTAATTTGATTTTGAACTAATTCAAACTCAAAACCCTAATTTGATCTTGAACATTTTTAAATTTAATTTTAAAAAATTCAAATTGATATCATTCCAAATTCACTCAATTTGATAATTCAAGGTGTTTATGTTTTACGAGCTAATAGAGGGACCTTATGGACTTACAGATCATGAGCTCCAACGATTAAGATTAATTGGCTAAAACTCTTTAAACCAAATTAATTACAGATCATAGCTTGATAGTTGCACTCTCCTCACTGTAGATATATTTGTGTCCACATGGTTAACCACAACCAGTAAGTCGACTCTTCACAGGTTATTCGTAATACCGACTAGGTCAATGTGTTATTTTACCCTCGATATTATGACTTGTTCCTTAAGTTTCAACCGATCCTCTAATAAACAATTGGTTTATAATCCAATCACTAAACCGGATCCCTCTCGAGCCAATAAAAGGGTGGGGCCCCTTGTTTAAGACATAGATTTAGTACTTAAGAGAACAACCTTTCTCCTATTCCTAGATCGGGTAGGCGCGAATTCTCTCTTGCATCCTATGTCCCCAGCTATCTACCCGATCTTACCCCTGAAATGAGAGGCTTATTGAGTCGGCACTGTTGAGTCAGCCCTCACCTACGAAAATCTAAGGATAATCTTGAATAGACAAGAGTTCATAGTTACCTCAGGATTAAGATCGAGTTACTTAGGTCATCTAAGCGAAATAGTCAGTCTTAAACAGTAAATATGTTATATAGTAAGAGTGACTTATTTCTTGGTCTGATCTTATGCAAACTCATTGCATAGGATGCTCCCACTCCTCGTGTCATTACATAGTCATGTTCTATAGACCGTTTTGGCTATTTACTCGAACTTGGTCTATCTTTATGTCTCTACATAAAGTTCAAGTATTCATGTAATAGCCAAGGATCTTAGTTTATTGGATCTAGTCTCTATGAATGAAATTAATAGATTCAATACCTTTATCGAAGAAATGTTAAATAACATCTTTTATTGATAATAGAATATATTTAGCTTTTACAAACTGTGAGTTTTAGGATATAAAATCCAACAATTAATTACTCCTTCACTAAATCATGATATTCTTGACTAAATACTCATATCAGAATAACTCTTATTCCTATAGCATTTAGTTATCGCTCTTTGGTCAAGAACTTACTAACATTTATTAATTCTTGTAAGTGTAACCCCCCATTTTAAGATCCTAAAGATTGGTATCCACAAGCTATCGAGGGGCAAACAAAGCTAAAGATGGACCTAAAAGACCCCATCCATTTCTGGAGTTTGCATTTTTCCGATCACCAAGTCACAACCCTCCAAATGAGTGGTCGCTTAAAGACGATACACAGTCAGAACATGGGAATCTCGCGGTGTAATCTAATGGAGGAGACCGTAGGATGTGTTTGTTGGGGGTTGATGCCCTAAATCTCGTTGGGTCAAGTAGTTTGTAAATACCTATATGACCAAACATTATGTGATGTAATAATATGAGATATTTTCTTCATTATAGTCTTTGATATATGAGATATTTTATTGCATTAATCATAAACCAATAAACTAAGATCCCTAGTTATCGTTGTAACTTAAGCATGTATGTGATGACATACAAATGGATCGTACTTTAAGTGATAACCTAAATGGTCTGTAGTATATGGATAAATGAGGGAAACCTTATCATGTTGACGCTATGAGGGTGGCCCCCTTTGTAGATGTTATAAGTGTTGTAAAGTGCTATAAATGGTCTAATCCCGACCATTCATGTATTAGACATGCAAATGGGCATGCTCTATACAAAAGAGTTTGTATAAAACTGGACTATGAAATGTTTAGTCTCGTTATAACTACGTTCATGATAGAGACTTTCATTTCACTAAGATAACCATAGGCAACATGATCTTAATCCTAAGTGAGTTGGGAACACCTACCTATGAGGGCGGTTCTTTGATTTGTATGGGTGTGAGTGGCCAGATCGTCGACTCAAACCTACCACTTTGGGGATTTGTATGATTGGGGAGCTGGGAACTCAGCTACTAATAACAGGCAGAAATGCATGTTATTACAGCAAAAAGTTATAAAACATTGCAGGATTGCGACGGTAAAAATTATATAATATTGCATCCAAACGCATTAAGTTTGCAACATTACAATCGCATGCGTCCATCACATTAAAACAGCTAACTTATGTATTTTATGCAGGAAAATGCATTGACGCAAGGCAAAATTGCGATCCAAGGAAATTAGTGTCTGAGCGCATAAGAGATTGTGACTGCAAGGCTATACGATTGTTTTCGTTTGGGAAAATCTGCTTAAGAAGGTGGCCGCATAGAGTCGGCGCATCAAGGTAGGCGCATCCGAGTGAAAGCTTAATAAATCATGATGGGACAGAAAACTTATGACGGTCGATTCCGAATTAAGTTGACAAGTCGTTAATGTCATACTACATCAAATACACTCAACTTTTCAGTGACAAATATTCGGCACATCAGACATAGAATTAATGACATCCCATCAGTGCAATCATTTGAGAGAAAAAGTTCTTCACCCTGAAGCTCTATAAATACCGAAGGTCATCTTCATTGAAGGAGTTCGCTCAGTTTACAGAATTCACCATATAGATAGAAGTTAGCCTTGTTCATAGTTTTTCTTTTACTTAGAAGGCGGAAGCAAGTGAAGGGAGATTACACTGAGAGATCATTCTGGTGAACTCAAAAAAGTTTCTAGAAGCATCGAAATCAAAGAGAGGGCCAACTTTTGCGGAAGCAAGAACATCTTTTGGGCAGAATAGAGATAACACAGTGAAAAGCCGTTGGAAGCAAGATATTGTTACCAGGCTCTCTACCCTTATTTTCCATTGTCATTTTGTTCTCTGAACCTATTTATAACAATGAAAATTGCATCTTTATATCTGTCCACTCTCTTTATATTACGCATGAGTAGCTAAATCTATCGAATGGGTTGAGAAGCACTTAGCTAGCATAACCTGGGATCTTCATTCTATACGATCATCTTGTATTATGTATGCATCATTCGTCCATTAGAGATACTCGGGAGGGTAATCTAAGCTTGGAAAAGTCAAATTAGAATCTAGGCTCGTGAGAGTCAGATTAGAACACATAATCAAGAGATAAAAGTTTATGAATAAGTTCTGTTTGCTATTAACGCATCGCGTGCACCCTAGAGATAGGATATGATTGTATGTGGTTGCCTTGTCCTTGTGTGCATCTTTCATCATTGCATAGGCAAGAAGTATAGACTTAGGAATAAGCTCTATAGACATTACCGCATCCATCGCATGCGTCCTAAAATTAGAAGCTATCGTATTTGCATTGGAAAATGAATTTTTGTTGCATGAGTGTAACATGATCGCATAGCTTGAATGCATTCTCAAGAGACGCTAGCTAAAGACCTTCTCAACCCGTTCCTCCGCATACTCATTGTATCTTTCGCATAATTAACTCTTTGCTTAAATCTGCCGCATACATTTTATACCTTAAACAACAAACCAACCAACACTTTGATTTATTTGTTACCACAAAGTAATCGAATTTTACTATTGCATATTGTGTTCTTAGTCCCTGTGTTCGACCCTGGGCTTACCAGACAATTCAGTAGGATTTATACTTGGGTCTTACTGAGAAAACTTGCATGCACAACGCATATCCCACCATCACATTCTACACCATTATTTCAAGTTCCTAACTCTCGTGATTGGGGAGCTGGGAACTCAGCTACACAAGAAAAAATTCACTCCTTCTCCGATTTAGAGGTAAGTAGATAAATTATTCTCTTAAGGGTTGATTCCAGGACTTGAACAATGTGGCACCACACCTTCTCTTGGCCCATGAAGGATTTACTCATAGTAGGGTTATGATGTATTGTTCATTAGAGGAATCAATGGTACTTAAGGAGTTAGATGTAATTACAGGGGCAAAATGGTAAATTGGTCTGGCTATACTTACGAGCGATTTTTGAAGGGTCATCATACTATTGATTGGTTATATCCAATGGACACAGAAATATATCTACAACGCAAAGAGTGCAGCTGTCGGTCTTTAGGGGTATGCCCGACAGTTAACGGATGATGGATATCGTGATTAAAGAGTTTAGTCAGTTATTCATGTACCGTTGGAGCTTCAAGCTACAAGTCCATAAGGTCCCCTTGGTTGCTCAATGGATTCAAGTTGAGAATCAGTTTTTGGGTTAGTTTGAAGTGTTCAAATTAACAAGAGAAAATTTGATTATATATGATATAATTAAATTTCATCAATTATATGATATATAATTGACTTAATGTGTTAGATACATTAAATGGAGGAATCATTTTTAAATTCTATAAGGGAGAAAAAGAACTATGGTTTATATATTGCATAAGATGTGATATTAAAACTATAGGTTATGAATATATTATATATTTGTAACTAAATCAATTATAGGATAATTGGTTACAGTTTTTTCTCCCAATAACAAACTTAGTGGGAAGTTGAGATTAGTTAGCTTAATTGATGGATAAAATGAAAATCGTTTTCATTTTTACATAAGGCGATTAGTAAGTGATTGAGAATCGTGCGATCAAAATATATAGTTGTACGATAGCTTGAGAGCATACATGATCGTGTAATAAGTTTTGTACACGATAGTCCCTTGTTTTCTAAATGATTGAGTACACTGTCTATGCGATAGACCATAGTCATCTCCTGCTTACTTGATCGTCTACATGATCTGTTTCCTCCTAGATTTGTTCTTGTTTAAGAAGATTGCTGAGGAGATTATTGTTCGAGTGTAGATTCATTCGTGTTGGTGAACGATCATGCAGTAAGTTCGAGGGAACGATGAGAATAGTTCTTTAAGGGTAAGTTCACTTGAACCTTAGTATTTCCCTTTTGTGGCATGCTGTAATCTAACTATTACTGTGTGATTGTAAATATGTATATTCTGTCACAATGGGGTTTGGAACGATCTCGCTTCCGTTCATGGGTCTCTTTGTTAAGAGTTCCTTCAGTGTTGACACACTTCCTTCTCCCAATTACTATGAACAACTTTCCCTATTCACCTTGCTATTGATCCAAGCAAACACTTTCCCAATGGAACGTTCGCCTAAAAATGACACGAAGTTGAGCATGAATCTCACGATGTGAACTCTTAGGGACGTAAGAGTTACAAATAATATATCATATATATCATTATTTCCTGATGGCTTGGGTGAACTTTTACTTAGGTATATTTTGGCTAATAAAACAATCTAAGTCTAGGTGTTTATCCAAGTATATCTTTTATACTAGACTTAACCTATGATATTTAAGTGAAAAACAATTTATTACCTCATCACTCAAGTATGCTCATAAAACTAGGCTAATAAAACTCAAGAACTGGCTTGATCCCTAGGTAGCAGGTGTTCCATAAACCATCAACTTAAGCACCTCTAGCCTTAGACAGGATCTTGCCAGGTGAGTTTGTAATAGAATTTTTACAAGATTACAACCTAATTTAACTATTAAAACAAGTCGTCATTTGTCAACCCTAGGTGAGCATGCATTTGTATTTGTTATAGATTGTAAATGCCTAATTCATTTTTACAACACTTATAACTTAGACATTCTCTATAACATACATCATACATTTCATAATTTAATAGAACAATTGATATTAGAACTCATGAAATCCTACACATGCATACTATATATTATAAGACTTATAACATATTTTCAATGCATGAAACATGCTTTCCTATGGTAGAATTTTAAATCTACATGGCATACTTTATGCACAAACAAGATTTAACTTAATAAAAACATACATTCATAATGCAAAATTAATTAAACACATCCTAAAGTGGACCAATTTTGGCATTCTAAGCAAGCAAATAGCTAAATTATTACAGCTTAGAATTGGCTTTGAACTGCTCCCAAACACGTTGAATCCACCCGAACCAGCTTAAAAACCTTTGAACCGAGCCACTAAGGCACCAAAACAGGTTGAATCGGGCCAAACTAGTCCAGCTGAACCGTCGCTCCTCACGCATGCACGTCTGGAAATGCTAAAGAACAGTGCCACGTCGTTGTTGAAGTAGCGCTGCGACACTACCATAATTTGTACTTGCTGAAGAACAGCTTTGTGACGCTATTCAAGGAGTGTCATTGTGCCGCTTGACAGAAGTAGCTTCTAGTTACTTTTCCTGCTGTGCCTTGCTCCAAAAACTTCCAATTACATCCTAATTTCAACTATAATTACTCTAGCAAATTTACAGAACCTTCTTCACACATTAAAGCCCATAAACAAGGGGACAAATTACAACTGTATTGAAGGAAAATTTTGATGCCAAAATTGTAATATATTTATTTCAGCCACCACAACATTCATCACATGAATTAACACCCACCAAGCAAAAATTAATGTAAATTGAGTTCTTAAACCATGCTTTGATACCAATTATTAGAGTAAACAACGTGCATGTGGAAGCAATTAGGATCTTAAGCACTCTAATTACATTAATTTTGAAGATGAAGCATGCATGTTCATAATAGGAAATTAGGGTTTGAGATTACAACCTTTATAGAAACTCAAAATTGATGCAACTTCTGTTGGGTTTTATGTCCTAAAACTCATGGTTTATAAACGATAAACTTATTCTATACATCAATAAAGTTGTTGTTGAATTTTTATTCAATAGAGTTGTTATTTAATATATGAATTGCTTATTTCGTTTTAGAAATAAATCCAATAAACTAAAAGATTCAAGGCTATTACATAAGTACTTGAACTTTATGTGGAGACATAAGAGTGGATCAAGTTCGAGTAAATAATTAAAATGGTCTACAGTATACGAATAAGGTTGGGTACCTTATTCTGGTAACACTGTTGGATGCGGCTCACTTTGTAGTTGTTACAATTTGTTGTAAAGTGCCACAAACGAAGTGATCCTGATTCATTAATGTGGTGATATGAGAAGTGGGGGAATCGTTGTAATGAGTTTACATAAGGTCAGACCAAAAAATAAGTCACTCTTACCTTATAACGTTGTTTACTGTTTAAGACTAACTATTTCAAAGTGATGACCTAGGTAACTTAACCTAAATCTTGACTAACTATGAACTCCTGTTTATTCAGGATTATCCTTAGATTTTCATAAGTGATGGTTGGCTAACCAGCGTGGCTTAATAAGCCTCCCATTTTAGGGGTAAGAATGGGTAGATAGCTGGGGACATAGGGTGCAAGATGAAATTCACTCCTACCCGCTTTTAGGGATAGTGGAGAGGTTGTTCCCTTAAATTTTGACTCTGGGTCTTGAACAAGGGGGCCCACCCTCTTATTTGCCCGAAACGGACTCAGTTTGATGATCGGATCTCAAACCAATTATTCATTAAAGGATTAGTGGAACTTAAGAAATAAGAGGTAATCTTGAGGATAAAATAGTTATTGACCTAACCGTTATGAAGAACAAACTGTGAAGGGTTAACTACTAATATTAGTTATACTAAGTGAATATAATATATCTATAGTGAGGAGAGTGCAACTACTGGGCTTTAATGGAGTGATCCAATAGTCAACGAATGGGGATTAATTCGGTTTAAAAAGTTTAGCAAATTAATCTCGGATCATTGGAGCTCATGATATGTAGGTCCATTAGATCCCCCTATTAGCTCACAAACGAAATAAACCTTAGAATAGCATGATGTGTTAATTTGAAACGTTCAAATTCGAATTAAGGGAATTAGTAATTATATGCCATATAGTCACACGTTTAGTAATGGAATTAAACGAAACTGAAGAATTGATTAATATTTAAATATTAATTTCATGAATAGAGATTCATAGTAGTGGAATTGGTGTTTAATTAATTTAACACTTGATATAAAATTAATAGAATTAATTAAATTGTTTAATTAATTATATTTTTATTAAAAAATTTATTTTTTAATTAATTTTTTAATAAAATTAACATTTTTCGGTTTAATTAAAGAACTAAAACTGAAAAATGGTTTTAATTTGAAATTTCTTTTCAAAAATTAAAAACAAATTTTGAAATTGGAAAAACCCACAAAGATGGGATTTTCCCACTTTGGCTTGAAGCTTCTTACTCACTATTCCATTCAAATTCCACTTCAATCTCCTAGTAGGAGGTGTCTCGTTGGTTGGTAATCTGAATGACCTTTTGGTTCAAAATACCAGTTCTAATGCTTAGAAGAAGTCATGCAAATTGTTGGTTTTTCTTGAGATTTGATGTTGAAGAAGGGTTCTTTAGCTAGGTGAAAAACTAGTGTGTTCTTCCCTTAATTCAACTTATTTTGAGTTCCGTAACTCAATCCAAGATTCCTAGAGGATAGTGGGGAAGATCTTCAAGTATTTCACGACCAATATAGGAGAAGATTGCAACTGATTTTAAAGTTTCAAGAAGATCTTCAAAGGTATTTCTGAGACCCTCTATATATTGTATGAACATGCTTAGTTCGAAGCTAAAATTGATGAACTAAAGTGCTTAATTGTTCTGTTTTCTTCCATTGCATACTTGTTGAAACCAACCATTGGTATCAGAGCATGATTTAAGTACTCAATTCATGTTAATTTTAGCTTGGTGGGTGTTTTCCATAAGTTGTATGAAAATGATGAACTGATATGGTTTTTCTCAGTTTTCACATTAAATTCCTTTCATTTATGTTGTAATTCTTGTAATTGGCTCTTGTTTGATTGGCCTTAATGTGTGTTTAAGTGTCTGTAAATTTATTAGAGTCAACGGATTTGAATTTAGGTTGTAATTGAAGAAGGAAGCAGAGGAGGTCAGCAGCAGATTTCTGGTTTTGAAGCTTCTGCCAGCCAGCATTGCAACGTTGCCTCTATAGCATTGCAACATTGTTCATCTTTCAACCCAAATTTGAACAAGCAAACCTGTGGCATCGCAACGCTGGGATGGAGTGTTGCAACGCTGCTCATCCCAGTCTAAAAAGGGTGCGTGAGCCCAAACCGACAATTCAAGTGAACCGGTTCAACTGGTTCAAGTCAAGAAGGTTCGGTTCAACACTTTCCAGACTTATTCAGCCCATTTTGATGCTTTGAAGGTCCAGATTGGGTTAGGTACGATTTAGGTTGGTTCATGCGGTCCATAAGAGTTTTGGAGCTGATTTTGCTAACTTTTTTAATAATTTAGGCCTTTTGTTTATTTGATATGCCAAAACTGGTCCATATCAGTATGTGTTTAATTATTTATGCATATGATGTATGTTATAATTAAATAAATCTGATATGTGCATATAGTATGCCATGTAGATTTAAAATCTCACTATAGGAAGCATGTTGCATACATTGAAAGTATGTTATAAGGAATTATAATATATGGTATGCATGTTTAGGGTTTCAATTATTTTAATATAAGTGTTATATTAAATCTTGAAATATTTGATGTGTGTTACGGATGCAAATCATGTCTAAAGTTTTATAAGTTGTTATAAAATTGGGTTAGACATTTAAAATCCATAACAAAATAAGTTGCATGCTCATGAAGGATGACCACTTGTTTTAATAGTTAAAATAGGTCGTTATCTTGTAAAACTACAGTTACAAACTCAACCGGTATATAACAAACTGGTTTATCACCTAGACATTGTAGGTTAAATCTAAATATAATTGTTATACTTAGGTAATCACCTAGACTTAGGTTGTTTAATTAGCCGGAACATACCTAAGTAAAGTTTTCCACAAAAACAAATAGAACACTTCAGTGGGAGATTATTAACATATATGATATGTTAGAACACTTCAGTCAGAGATTAATAGCATATATGATATATTTTTCTTAGCTCTCACATCCCTAAAATTTCACACCGTGAGATTCATGCTTGGCTTCTTGTCACCCTAGGAGTTACCTCCATTCAAAAAGTGTTTACATGGGTCAATAACAAGGTGAATAGGAGAAGTAGTTCATGGAACAATTAAATATATACAATATATTGATCTTAGTTCTCACGTCCCTAAAAGTTCACACCGTGAGATTCATGCATGGTTTTGTGTCACCCTGGGAGTGACCTCCATTTGAAAAGTGTTTGCATGAGTCGATAGCAAGGTGAATAAGGGAAGTAGTTCATGGAATGATTAAATATACAATATATTGATCTTAGCTCTCATGTCCCTAAAAGTTCACATCATGAGATTCATGCTTGGCTTCGTGTCACCCTGGGAGTGACCTCCATTCGGAAAGTTTTTGCATGGTCAATAGCAAGGTCAATGTGGGAAGTAGTTCATAGTAAGTGGGTGAAAGATATGTGTCAACGTGTCCTGTGGTCTCTTTCATTAGTTTGCACTATGAGATTCCTATGTTGCACCTGCTGTCATCTTTTAGGCGGCATCAGCTAGTCGCTAACCACGGCTATCCTCTCGAAGGGTTATAACATAGGATTCGGAACAACTAAAACTTTAGAAATTGATAGGATTTCTTAGGTCGATTCCCTATTGGGTTGTATGTCCTAAAATTCATAGCTTTGTAAACAGTAAAGATATATGAAGTTTATTCACACAAGTGTTGTTGATTGTTTAATAACTCTAAATCCAATAAACTACGAACCCTTGTCTATTTTCATGAATACTTGGACTTTATGTGGAGACATAAACTTGATCAAGTTCGAGTAAAATAGCCTAAATCATCTAGAGTACTTGGATTAGGTTGGATACCTATTTCTAGAGATACTATTGAATATGACCCGCTTTATGATTGTTACAAATATTGTATAGTGTAATAAATGATGTGATCAATTCGTTCATGTAGAGACATGTGAGCGAGGGTGTTCTACATGATGATATTGTGTAAGACAGACCAAGAAATAATCACTGCTACGTATTAACACGGTTTACTGTTAACACTGATTAATTTCACTTCTTGATGACCTAGATGAGTTGTGTATGAACTCTTGTTAACACGGTTTACTTTATCTGAATCCTGAGTTGTGTATGAACTCTTGTTTATTCGTGATTGTCCCTTGATCTGCATAGGTGAGGGTAAGCCCAGTGTCGCTACTCAATATGTAAGATGGAATTCATTTCTACCTATTTTAAGGATAGTAGAAAGGTTGTTCCCTTAAGGGTTGATCCTGGGTCTTGAACAAGGGGCCCTATCCTCTCGTTGGCCTGAAAGGGAATGGATTTAGTGATTATGATTCTAAATCAATTGTTCATTAGAGAGACAGTAGTACTTAAGGAGAAAAGATGTACCTCAGGGGTATTTCGGTATTTGACCTAGCTGAGGTTACGAACAACTTGTGAAGAATCTACTTATTGATGACGATTATATCAAATGGACACATAATCTATCTACAGTGAGGGGAGTGCAACTATAGGCTATAGTGGACAATTCTGTTAGTTAACGAATGTTGATTAACTAGGTTAAAGAGTTTGACCAGTTAGTCTCGGATCGTTGGAGCCTATGATCTGTAGGTCCATGGGTCTCCTTTCTAGCTCAATACAGAGAAAACTAAAGAACTAGATGAAGTGAGAATTTGAAATGTTCAAATTCGGTCTTAAGGGAAAATTATATTTTATATGAGATATAATTTACAATTAATTAATTAATTATTTATTTTTTAGAGTATACTTGATCATTAGCATGAAAGTATTTAAAACTTGATTAATGTGATTAATTAAAGCTAGGTATCTTAAACAATTTAATATGTGATATTAAATTTGTTTATTTTTATTTAATTGAAATTGTTTTAATTAAATAGTTTTCAAAATTTGAAAATTGTATTTCATCTTTTTAATAAAAAATTAGTTAGTGGAAAAATCTAATTGTTGAATTTTCCCACTAACTAAGTGGACTTTGGAGTGGCATTTCCCAAGCTTAATACCTAGAGATTACATGCTAATGGAGTTTGAGGTGGAAGAAATGCAAAATGAGATTTTGTATGTGTTTTCTCTGCAAAAAGCTTTATTTTTTAATTTTGCAAAACTAATGCTTCTATAACTTTTAACCTAAAATCTTCCACCTCTTTTCTCTTTACTTTCCTTCTTTTAGTATTGAAATTCTCTTATTTTCACTAACATACCGGTCCCACAACTGTGTTCTTCAATCGGAGAATATTGGGATTTACCGTTGGTGGTGTCGATTGAACTTGGGAGAGGAAGATTGCGGTGGAGTGTTCAAAGGTTGTATTCTCTAATCCTTTGCATGCTTATTCTTATTTTTAATGCAATTAGAATGTTCTCGATTTCATCGCTTCCATTGTGCATGCGTTCTTGATGCTCCTTCATTCCTAACCTTGACTCTCAATTTCGGTAGCATCGTTGCGGCCGCTAATCTTTGAAATATGAAAATGGAGGGTTACACTTACAAAGTTACTAAGAGTTAGTAAGTTATTGACAGAAAACGGTAACTAAATGACTATCAGAATATGAGTTATTCTGGAGATAGTATTTAGTCAATAGTATCTTGCTTTAGTGAAGAAGTATTAAATTGCCCCTCGGTAGCATTTATTCTGACTCACTATAGTATTATTGCAAAAATAATGAAATTCGGGTACATTATTAAATTTGCTATAACATGATTGGGTTTAAAAGCAATTCAATAAGAGAATTTGTTTATATTGTTGAGAATGACTAGCTCATTAATACAGTTGCTGGCTTATGATAAATTGAATAGGGACAATTATGCTACATGAAAATCGAATTTAAATAAAATACTGGTGATAGATGATTTAAGGTTCGTTTTAACAGAGGAGTGTCGTCCCATCCCTGACTCTAACGCAAATCGAACTGTTCGGGAAGCATATGACGAGTGAACAAAGGCAAATGAGAAAGCCCAAACCTACATTCTTGCCAACATATCTGATGTTTTGGCAAAGAAACATGATAGCATGCATACCACGAAAGAGATTATGGAATCTCTTCAAGAGATGTTTGGATAGTCGTCCTTCTCCCTAAGGCATGATGTTATCAAGTATGTTTACAATTTTCGTATGAAAGAAAGAGCTTCTGTTAGAGAACATGTTCTGGACATGATGGTCCATTTCAATGTGGCGAAGTAAATGGAGCTGTCATTGACAACAAGAGCCAAGTCGGTTTTATCCTAAAGTCTCTTTTGAATAGCTTCTTGCAATTTTTCACTAATGCGCTAATGAACAAGATAGAATATAACCTGACCACTCTTCTCAATGAGCTACAAGCTTTTCAGTCCCTCTTGAAAATTAAGGGATGGGAAGCAGAGGTAAATGTTGCCACTACTGGGAAAACTGGATCGTCCTATAAAATAAAGTCTGACTTTACTTCTTCATCCAAGAATAAAAGTATTCTGGTGAAACAGAGTAAAGGGAAAAAGAAGTCTTCTACTGGCCATAAAGGCAAGGCCAAAGTTGCAGATAAAGGAAAATGTTGTTAGGGTTGATGCCCTAAATCTCGTAGGGTCCTATAGTTTGTAAACATTGTTGAACAAACTCATTATGTAATTAATAAAATATTTGATATTTTATTCATTGTCTATAAAATATATGATATTTTCATTGCATCAACCACAAACCAATAAACTAAAATTCAAGGCTATCATTGTAACTTAAACATGTATGTGGAGACATATGGGTGGATCATGTTTAAGTGAACTGTATTTCAATGACGGCGCAATGCGATAGTCGATCTAGAGCTGTATTTCAACCGCATGCGATAATAAAAACAACACCGCATGCAAACACACGATCGAATGATGCAGCTGAGCGATGCAAAAGCGGAGGATTGTGACATGTGTACAACTAACGGTTGTGCAGAATTGATAGTCTGATTGCATAATAGAAGGAATAATTATTTCTCCATCTTCAGAATTACCATAACAAAAAGTGGGGACCATAAGGCCGGAGTCAAAGACTTCACCTATAAATACCCCCATTGATTTCAGAGAAAATATGCTATTGGATACAGGGCTAATTGCTGCAAGTATATTGAGAGAAAGGCTGAACTGAGTGCTAAACTGAAGAAATCTAGGAAGAAGAAGAGACAAGGCCAAGAGGTGAGTCTCAGTATTCATCTGCCAGATCCCCGCCACGAAGCTCTTTTACTCAGATTCCTGCTATCGGTTGAGCAAGCCTGAGAGAGAAGCTCATCCTTCCATCCGATCCATCCAATTCGGCAAGCAAATCTCCATCCAAATCGGTGTTGAGACGTCGGAGCTATTTTATCTGTTCTATCTCTTTTCATCATTGTAGTTCATCTTCTTTATCTCTTCATTCACACGCCATGTATCAGACGCTTAATAGATATATTGAATGTCTTGATCTACCACTGCTCTGTCTACTTCCGTTCCTCCGTTTATCACTTTCTTCATGATGTGTTCTTAATCCCCTGGTAGCTAATATGAATTAAACGAGTACTTAACTTGTGTTAAAGAGATAATTGCATTTAGATAAAGCCTGTTAGACGGCATCTTCACATGTGAAAGTAGAAGTAAAGATGCCATTCTGATCTATCGAAAGAAGGTCAGAAGAATGTGTTAACTAAAACGAGTAGTACTTCCAGACATGGAAGCAACCTTGCGTTCGTTACATTCGTCTCTGTTTCACCATAGACATGTGGGAACGCGGCCGATCACTAGAAGGTGTACGCTAAGGGAAAAACGAAACCGTACTTATCACTTCAACGCAATTAAAGAACTTGCGATGTCTATATTAGTTATCTTTCTTTTCTACTTCGTACATAAGACTTGCCGTTGCATTACATGATCTCTGTATAATATTCACAGCCAGCCGTGACCTCAGTAACTTGTATCATAAAGCCTGTATCTTGTACCATCTTAGCTTAGGTTTACTGTACTTTATTTTATTATCGCATTTTTACTGCTTTCCTTTACTTTACCTCATATTTTAATACTTGTACAAAACACCCTTTAAAGATTGAAAAACCTGGTCGCATATATCACAAACATACCACACTAACCTAAAACAGTCCCTGTGTTTGACCTCGTATCACACCAAAAAACTTGTGGTGGAATTATACTTGGTTCCAATGCAAGGACACTTGTGACAACGCATGGCATACTACAAGAACATTCATAATTAACACATATCTAGAAGTAGTATCGCATCATCTTGTGCATCATTGCATATCATCATCTTAACCTTTAAACAGTTGGGTACCTTATCCTAGTGACACTACGAGTATGGCCCACTTTGTAGATGTTACAATTATTGTAAAGTACTACAAATAATCTGATCCTGATCATTAATGTATTAGACATACGAGCAGGGATATTCTATACAAAGAAGTTTGTATAAGACTGGATCACAAAATGTTTAGTCTCATTATATAACACCATTCATAATAGAGACTTACATTTCACTAGGATGACCATAGGTAACATAACCTGAATCCTGATTGAGTTATGAACTCCTGTCTATGAGAGCGGTTCTTTAATTTGTATGGGTGAGAGTGACCAGATCATCGACTCAACAAACCTACCATTTTGGGGATTGGTCTGATTGGGGAGCTGGGTATAGAGCTACACAACATGGAATTCCCTCCTTCCCTGAGGCAGGGGTAAATAGATAAATTGCTCCTTTAAGGGATGATTCTGGGTCTTGAACAATATGGCACTACACCCTCTCCTAGCCTGAGAGGTGTTTAGTCATAGTTGGACTATGATCTATTGTTCATTAGAGGGATCAGTGGCACTTAAGAAGTTAGACGTAACTTCAGAGGCAAAACGGTAATTTGGCCTAGCTGTACTTATGAGCAATTTGTGAAGGGTCATTATATTGTTGATTGGTTATATCCAATGGACATAGAAATATATCTGTAGTGTGAAGAGTGCAGCTGTCGGTCTTTAGTGGGGTGCCCGACAGTTAACGAATGGTGAATAATGTAGTTAAAAAGTTTAATTAATTATTCATGTACTATTGGAGCTTCAAGCTACAGGTCCATGAGGTCCCCTTGGTAGCTCAATAGGATTTAGTTGAGAATTAGGTTTTTGATTAATTTGAATGGTTCAAATTAATAAAGGGATTTAATTATATATGATATAATTAAGTTGTTTCAATTATATATGATTAATTTGATTAATTTGAATGGTTCAAATTACAAATCTCAACAAAAAGCATATTTAAATAGGGAAAGTATGGTTTGGATTTCACAATTATCTCCCTGATAACTTGTAGAAATACAAGTTATTTATGCCACCTTATCTAGATATTGCGGCCAAAAGTGAGGTATTATGCATTGATTGTAGGAAAATTAACTTAGTTTGTTAATAATTTCAAATGCTTGCATGAAAATCTACTAATGCCAAAAGATGGAGAATATGGCAAATATTTGCTCTGTTTTGCAGGAAAACCAAAGTCACCACTTGCACCCAAGGCTCGAGAGAATTTCATCAACGCATCCTTATCACCATTGTGCCCATAGAACATCAACGCACAGACCTTCATTGAAGAAACGGCACAATGCGAAAGTCGATCCCGATCCTCATGACAACCGCATGCGGTTATAAAAACAAACACCGCATGCGAACCTGCGATCGAGTGATGCAAATGAGCAACGCAAGAGTGGGAGATTTAGACGCGTGTATAGCTAATGGTTGTCCACAATTGACGGTCTGATTGCATAACAGAAAGAATAAATTCCCTCCATCTTTGAAACTTCCATAACCAGTAGTAGGGACCACTTGGCCGGAGTCAAGCCTATAAATACCCCAGAGGATTCAATGAAAAGAGGATGCTATTCGATTTGGGCGAAGTGCTACAAAATTAAAAAGAAAGAAGAGCTTAGCTGAGTGCTGTAAAGTTAGATTCGGGAAAAAGAAGAGATAAGGCCGAAAGGTGTAATCTCTGTTCGATCAGTCATTATCCCCGAGCGAAGCTTTATTCAAGGACATTGCTACCGGAAGAGCCAGCCTGAGAGGGAAGCTCATCTCACCATCCATTCATTCACAACCGGCAAGCAGACCTTCATCAATCGGTGATCAAGACATTGGCGCCTGATTGTCCTCTTTCTACCCTTCTACGTATTTCATGTTCTTTATATCTTTTATTTCATTCATCATGTATCATATTCAAAATAGAAATATTAGTAGTTTCGATATAATCCATTATTCATCTTATGTCTATCATTGTGCACCCACCATTCACCTTCTTCATTATGTGTTTCTGATCTTTCAATAAGTATTATGAATGTCTAAAGGCTTAATGTAAATTAAAGTTATAAAATGCGTTTAGCTAAAGCATGTTAGACAACATCTTCACCTGTGAAAGTAGAAGTGAAGATACCATTCTAAGCTATCGAGAGAAGGTCGGGAGAGTGCGTTAACTAAAGTGAGTAGTACTTCGAGGCATGCAAGCAACCTTGTGTTCATTACGTCAGACTCTAGTTTTCACGCAGACATGCGAGAAATGCGGCCGATCACTGAATGGTGTACGCCAGAGAAAAATGGAACGGTATTTGTAACTCTACTTTCATTAAGACCTTTCGATGATTTATACACTTATCCGTCTTTTCTTTCCCCTCATAAGACTTGTCGCCGCATACCATGCCCTTGTGCAGCCTTCACAGCTAGCCTTCATCTTAACATCTTGTACATGTAACCTGTATCGAATACATCTAGTTTAATTAATTATCGCTTACTTTACTTTACTGTTATTTTATTGCTTTTCTATATTACACACACAACTCAAAGAATTGATAAACCGGTCGCATAATATCATGAAAACACCGCATTAAACCGGTACCCCATTTCATCGTGTTCGACCTCCAATCACATCGAGAAACTTGCGATGGAATTATACTTGGTTTCATTGTAAGGAAACTTGTGGCACAATAGGTTATACTACCGAATTCTAGTAAATATCGCATAAACCTCAGTAGTATCGCATTGCATGCATCGCATATCTTTCCTATCAGTCAACAATACATCAATAAATATGCGTTAATGTGGCAACACAACAAGTTTATGGTGCCGTTGCCGGCAAAATAACTGGCCAACGGTTTATTGTTTGAGTGTTTTTTTTTTTTTTTGCAACATTAGTATAGAGCAATAGACTCAAGCACATGATAGAGGGTTCAGATATGAATGGATGACGGAAAATCAAGGGATTGCACGACCATCTTAGGACCCTGTATTCCTGGCAGCTGATCGCAATATTCCTATGAGGGACTACACAGCGCCTAACCTCTATGACTTCTCGCTAGGCATCTCAAGGCCGACTGTCGAGGAGAATGGCAGATTTGAAATCAAGTCGGTCATGCTTCAAATGATCCAAAATGCGGGTCAGTTTAGGGGTCTGTAAAGTGAAGATCCTCATGCCCATTTGACCAGCTTCGTAGAAATGTGTGGCAATTTCTCCATTCCTGGCGTCACTCCTGAACATATCAAACTTTATTTGTTCCCTTACACCTTGAGGGACGAGGCAAAGAAGTGGGCATATTCACTAGAGCCCAACAATATCACTTCATGGGGACAGTTAATTGAGAGGTTCATGAAAAAGTTCTTCCCACCAGCCATCAATGCAAGGAGACGAAAGGATGTGTTGAACTTCGAGCAGAAAGAAAACGAGACCCTGAGCACCGCCTGGGTGCGATTTAGGAGGTTGGTTAAGAATTGCCTACATATCGGGATTCCCGATTGCATTCTGATGGAAACATTTTATAACGGCCTGAACCAAGCGACGCAGGCTGTTGCTGATGCCTCTACTGCAGAAGAATTCATGGATAAGACTTACACTGAATCAAAGGTCATCCTTGACCGCATCTCGCGAAATATGGATGACTGGATTGATGATGGATATGGAGGAAGGGGAAGCAATCAGAGAAAGAATGAGACAGCTATTGTCCCTATCGAGACAGTGACTGCACTGGCCGCCCAAATGGCCACAGTAAAACTTCCATCCTTCTAACCATGGCCATGAATCAAGGATCCATTCCCCCACAATCAGTGCAACTCGCTACACAGGCTCAAGTGACCGCAATTGGTTGCGTGAACTGCAGTGGGGCTCATGGGACTGACAGTTGCCCATTAAACCTACAACAAGTTTGTGCCATCCAAAGCAATCCCTTTAGCAAAACCTACAACCCAGGTTGGAGGAGTCATCCCAATTTTTGATGGGGTGGCAATAACCAAGGGGGGCTTATGAACCATTAGGGCGGGAATAGGGATAATTTCCACCAGCATCAAGGGCAACCAAGACCTCAGAACCAACAATCCTCATCATCTACATCAAACGCCTTGGGAGGATCCTTAAAGTCATTGCTCAAGCAATATATGGATAAGAACAATGCGGTGATGCAAGCTCAAGCATCCTCTATAAGAAATCTAGAAATCCATATGGGCCAACTGGCGTCCGAACTTAGAATTCGTGCACCAGGGACACTACCCAGCAATTCAGAAGCCCCCGGATCAAATGGAAAGGAACAATATCAATGAGACATTAGAGTAGGCAAGCTTGATCACCTGTGTTGATGTGGACCACGATTATTTTGGAATCAATGCATATTTTTCGATCCATATCCTGATCAACCCTTCAACTCTTCTTAATCAACTTATTTTTGGAACTATGTGCTTTGTTTTGTTAATTCTAATTTCGCATTAATTCAGACTTTGTGTTATTCTTGCATTTTCCTTCTTTCTGTTATTTTCAGCATTTAATTTGTCTTGCATTTAAGTTTTTCTTGTAGATAGTATATATTGTGATGAATGAATGATTGGCCTTAAATAAAATTTATTGTAAAATGACAAGAAAGGTGTACATAGAATTAATTGTAGCAATAAATGAAAGAACAGATCTCTTTAATGGACGCAGCCTGTGTATAATAGGAATGCTTTGCAATTATCTAACTCAACTATACCAAGTTGAAGGTGGTGCTCGCATATGATTTTTGCCCTACCTTGGTCGATGCACTATGTTGAGGTATCCTCCAGAACTGTGTTGACCAAGGAAGTGTGTTGCGAAGTCATATGCGTTAATGTCTATCTTCGATGGAATTATAGTTGCGTTAATGAGTTCAATGCGTTGTAACCTACTTTGCGCATATTCGAATAAAATATTAAAAAGTATTGTCTGGTAAAGTGGAAGAAGTCCAAACGATTCGTATCCCGAGCATTTAAAGCTTGGCAGACGAAAGGACAACCTCTGAAAATTCCATAATTACGGGAGGTGGAACGACACACCTGAGGATCTGCCCAAGATCATGCACCGCACAATTCGTAGTGGGCCTCACTCGGCCCAGCCTATAAATAGGCCTTGTCCCTCATTTGGAACTCTTTACCAGCATTCACAAACCCTAACTCCGATCACCATCTTCACCCCAAACTACTTCAATGGCCGATCAAACCCAAGCCTGTTCATCTGCACCCTCTGCCATTGATCAGGCAGCTATGCGCGAGGAAGCATTTCTAGCTGCCAGTCGCCAGCTGGCCACCCAAGCTCGTCATGCCCCATGCATCACCGAAAGACACCGTAGACATTCATTTCCTTAAAGACCTACTGTATTCCAAAGTGAAGGCAGCACTGAAAACTTGCTAACTCCGACCGTGTCCATTGAAAGTGAAAGAAAGAGGAGAGATGACACGGAGGTGTTTACCAACGTCTTAAGTACTTTGGAATAAGGAGGAGGCTTACCCGAGGCTGGAGTTGTGAATCAACCACTGCCTGCAGAGGAGGTGATGGTGGTTGCGTTGGTTGAAGTCACAAAGGACGAAGCCACCAAGGATGGAACAATGGTGGTGGTGGAAGAAGCAGTAGAAGAAGTGATGGATGGAGTGATGGAAGAGGTTGTCGAAGCAGTAGAGCTTGCGATCAGGGAAGCACTTGAGGTTGAGATCGCAATGGAGGAGGCCAAAGAAGAAGTTGTTGTGGCAATGATGCCTGATATTGCGATGATGGATGTGGTGGACGCATTGCCTGAAGAAAATGTAACGATTGAGTTAGAGGTTGCAGTAGTGGAGGCAGTCGTTGAGGTTAGGAAAGAAGAAAAGAAGAAGAAGAGAAGTCGGGAGCATGAGGAAGGAAGGGTTGAATCTTCACGTCATCGCAAGTCCAAAAAGAAAAAACATGATGATGAAGATGAGGAAGACAAGAAGAAGAGAAAAGAATAAAAAGAATAGAGAAGGATGCGCCGAAGGAAAAGAAGGCACTTGAGAGAAGAAGAGAAAGCAGCGAAACAGACTACTAGCCCTGCGAAGGATGGAGAGCCAACCTTCGTAAGAGAAGACCAAGGGGAACAAGCTCAACTAATGAACCACCGCAACCTAAAACTGTGCAGTTAATTGCAGTGGAAGAGAATGAAGAACCTGAAGAAACCCCTTTGATGCGGCGTCGCAGGGAGAATGCACCGCAAGGGTCTAAGATTGACCCTCAATAATTGATTTTTACTTTAGAACAAGAAGAAAAGAAAAGAAGAAGAAGAAGAAGAAAGATGAGAAAAGATGGAGTGAGGCAAGCTCATAATCGCCGAAGGGAATAGGCGACGGAGAAGTGAATTTGAAGAAATGAAGAGAAATAATGAGCTTGCCCGGTTAGAAGCTATTAAGAAACGTGAGGAAGATCAGCGCCTATTGCTGGTCTCAGCTCAATTTGAAGAAGAATTTGAGAGGGAAGAGAAGGAAGAAGAAGAGAATGAAAGGAGAAAGAGAGAAGAAGAGAAAAGAAGATTGAAAGAAGAGAAGGAAAAGAAGTGCGAGGCTAATAAGAGGCGTCTGCACAAGAGTAAAGGAAAATGGCACGCAGAGCACAAGAAGGAGGAATGACACAAGGAACGGGCGAAGAGAGAAAGACAAGTTGCCCGTCTTGCTGAAGCACAAAAACAAGCTCTAGGAGTTAGTGAGCCCTCAACGGCTAAGAAGAGATTAGTTAAGAGAAAAGAAAACGATGACATGTTGATCGAGATGGGTTTCTATCTTGCACCGAACCCACTGCCTGACCTGATCATGAGCGTAATAGTTGAGCATGGATAGGATAACTTCTGCCAATGCCCATCCATCATAGTGCCTCAGGTAGTGAGGGAATTTTACAAAGGGCATCTGCATGAAGATAGAGATGCGGTGACCTTCAGGGGAATGGCCATGTTCTTCAGCGCAAGGGAAATAAACGAACTATTTTAGATGAGGATGCATCATGATGCGCCCGAAAACGTAATCATTGATGATCCTTCAGAAGAGATGATGGAAGATGTGCTGAAGTTGTTAGCACAATCGGGGACAAGATGGAATATTTCCCCTAAAGGCATTCGCACAATGGAGTCTAAAGCTTTGTTATCGGAAGGAAGACTCTGGGTCTACTTGGTTAAGAAGTGGATGATCCCTACAACATATGATCGCACAGTATCGAGGTATCGGGTGATGGTCACATACTGCATTGTGCGCGGCATCCCCATTGATGTAGGGAGATTAATCGCAAAGCAAATCAGAGCCTTGGTGGGACATATCAGAGGACAGTATTTATTTCCGTGGATCATCTCCAACTTATGCCTAAGTACGGGTGTAGGCATTGATGATGAGCCCATGCCAGAAATACACGGCCTCATCAACCTGAAGATCTTGAGGATGCTCCTCAAAGACTCCCCCCATTGCCCAGACTTACCAACGAAAAGGCCTACGATCGACCTTAATTCACCGCAAGAGCCAAGGCCCAAAAGAAGGCGAGAAGACAAAGGTAAAGAAAAGGTTTCTGAGTCTCCAGAACCTGCACCCTTAACCAGAAGACCTCGCCAGTTAAGAATTCGTTCTCTTGGCCAGCCCAGCTTACCAACGTAACCCTTATCTTCTCCTCCTCCTGAGCCTGTTGATCCTCTTCCTCTTCATTTTGACTCTTCTCCTCAACCAGCAGCCCCAAGTTCAAAAATAACCCCCCTTCCACTTTCCAGTCTTCCATCGTCGCAAATTGATGACCCACACGATTTGGGCGAGGGCACATCAACCCAACCTCAAACTGATGCTGGCGAGACTTCGCAAGCGCAACCTTCACCCACTTCCATGGTTGTCGAGCTTGCTGAAATGCAACAACTCTTTTCCCAACAACAAGAGCTTGTCAATCAGCAGCAGCTCTTCTTCAACCACCAGTTTGAGGTTGTTATGGAGCGCATTGAGGAAATTCAGCGCAGTGCTGCTGTTTCAAGGGAAGCACTAATCAATGTACAGCGCAGCTCCCATCAATTATTTCAGCATCAGCGCATGATAGCGGAAAGGAATCACGAGTACTTCAACTTTCTCACCGCTTATCTGCATGGTCCAATGGTGCCTTCCCACTTAAGGCAGGCAATTGTATTTGACGATGGTTCGACATCAACGCCTCAACCGCCACAAGACTTTCTAGCTCCACCAACTTAATTCTTTTCTTTCTTATATTAATTTTGTATTCTTTTTATGTGCGCATTCTTTTGTATCTTTGAAATTATTTGTCTTGTAGCCTACCCATTCTTTGACTCTTGTACAGGCCCTGCATTTTAAGTTTGCGCTCGTTTGTACTTATTCACAAACTTCTTTAATTTTCAATACAATCCATGTACATAGTCACTTCTAGTTTTTGCCTTTACCTCCTTCCTTTTATCTTCCTTTGTAAATTGATGTTTTATTTTACTCTTATATTTTCATGTTCTTCATTGCGTTGCTATGTATAATACGTGATACTTAGAAATATTTCTTATACTTATTAGATTCTAACTAACACTTATCTCTTAGTTTAGCAATACTTTCCTTTTCCCTTTCCAAGTCCTACTCAAACCTTCTTTTTGAAATTTTCTTCTAAGTGTTTGTCTAGTCTATCCAAACAACGCAATGAGAACCTTGCTCATCTTTGAATTTGTGGGTGGGGAAAGTCTGAGCAGATGGATGCAAAAATGTGTAGTGTAGTGTTAAAAGAAAACGCGTCCTTTGTTGAATTTTTTTTTTTTTTTTTAGATGGCAAACTCCGCTATCAACGCAAGGGATTTAAAAATATTGTTCCCAACCTGATAAGAGTTTAGTTTTGAAAAAAACTTGCTCGTAGTTAGATGTTCATATGACACCCATAGGAACAAGCCACAACGAAGGTAGGTTACCAAGAACAACGCAGCATAGAAAAAGAAAAAAAATAAAATAGAAAGAAAGTAAGGGACAACTCCTCTGAGTAACATGAGTTAAGTTGAAATTGGCACGCCACCGTAGTTAGATGTTCGCATGAAACCCATGGGGACAAGCCAAAATGAAAAGTGTAACCATGACCAACTGTCCCTAAATAAATGAATAAACGACGCAAAATTTTTGCTTGCAACATATAGCTTTATCAAGTTGTTTTGCCTTGAAGAGATAAACATTCTACCTTGAAAATTAGAAAAGCATTTTTTGAGCAGGATTTCGTTAAGTAAAAGAATAAAGTAGGGCTTGCTGAGAGTTAGCAAGGATAGGAGGAAAATGCGGAAATGTGCCTAAGGGTTACATTCGGAGCAACTGATATTTTCATAAAAATATAGAATAAGATTAGAGCATGATTTCCTTAGTAGAAGATATGCTTGGGGACAAACATATATCTAAATTTGGGGGTGTGATAACTTGTAGAAATACAAGTTATTTATGTCAACTTATCTAGATATTGCGGCCAACAGTGAGCTATTATGCGCTGATTGTAGGAAAATTAACTTAGTTTGTTAATAATTTCAAATGGTTGCAAGAAAATCCACAACGCCAAAAGATGGAGAATATGGCGAATATTTGCTCTGTTTTGCAAGAAAACCAAAGTCACCACTTGCGCCCAAGGCTCGAGAGAATTTCATCAACGCATCCTCATCACCATTGGGCCCATAGAATGTCAACGCACAGACATTCATTGAAGAAACAGCGCAATGTGATAGTCGATCCCGATCCTCATGACAACTGCATGCGATTATAGAAACAAACGCCGCATGCAAACCTGCGATCAAGTGATGAAAATAAGCAATGCAAGAGTGGGAGATTTAGATGCGTGTACAGCTAACGATTGTGCACAATTGACGGTCTAATTGCATAACAGAAAGAATAAAATCCCTCCATCTTCGAAACTTCCATAACCAGCAGTGGGGACCACTTGGCCGGAGTCAAGCCTATAAATACCCCAGAAGATTCAATGAAAAGAGGATGCTATTCGATCTGGGCGAAGTGCTGCAAGATTAAAAAGAGAGAAGAGCTTAGTTGAGTGCTGTAAAGTTAGATTCGGGAAGAAAAAGAGATAAGGCTGAAAGGTGTAATCTCTGTTCGATCAGTCATTATTCCCGAGTGAAGCTCTGTTTAAGGACACTGCTACCGAAAGAGCCAGCCTGAGAGGGAAGCTCATCTCACTATCCATTCATCCACAACTGGCAAGCAGACCTTCATCAATCGGTGACCAAGACATTGGCGCCTAATTGTCCTCTTTCTACCCTTCTACGTATTTCATGTTCTTTATATCTTCTCTTTCATTCATCATGTATCAGACTCAAAATAGAAATATTAGTAGTTTCGATATAATCCATTATTCATCTTTTGTCTATCATCGTGCACCCGCCATTCACCTTCTTCATTATGTGTTTCTGATCTTTCAATAAGTATTATGAATGTCTAAAGGCTTAATGTAAATTAAAGTTTTAAAATGGGTTTAGCTAAAGCATGCTGGACGGCATCTTCACCTGTGAAAGCAGAAGTGAAAATACCATTCTGATCTATCGAGAGAAGGTCAGGAGAGTGCGTTAACTAAAGCGAGTAGTACTTCCAGACATGGAAGCAACCTTGTGTTCATTACGTCAGACTCTAGTTTTCACGCAAACATGTGGGAAACGCGGCCGATCACTGAAAGGTGTACGCCAGAGAAAAATGGAACGGTATTTGTAACTCTACTTTCGTTGAGACCTTGCGATGATTTTTACACTTATCCGTCTTTTCTTTCTCCTCATAAGACTTGTCGCCGCATACCATGTCCTTGCACAGCCTTCACAACTAGCCTTCATTTTAGCATCTTGTACATGTAACCTGTATCGAATACATCTAGCTTAGATTTACTATATTTTTATCGTTTACTTTACTTTACTGTTGTTTTATTGCTTTTGTATATAACGCACACAACTCAAAGAATTGATAAATTGGTCGCATAACATCATGAAAACACCGCATTAAATCGGTACCGTATTTCTCCGTGTTCGACCTCGTATCACACCGAGAAACTTGCGATGGAAGTACACTTGGTTTCATCGTAAGGAAACTTGTGGCACAATAGGGTATACTATCGAATTCTAGTAAATATCGCATAAACCTCAGTAGTATCACATTGCATGCATAGCATATCTTTCCTATCAGTCAACAATACATCAATAAATATGCGTTAATGTGGCAACACAACACTCCCCCTTAAGAATTTTTTTCCTCAAAATCTGTCCGAACCTATTTCGGTTTAAGGTTTCATAACCTTCTCTATTACTATGCTTCCGCTGTGCCGTTCTGATATTAACTTCCTAGTTCGTCCAACGATACTTCTTCTAGCCTCTTGGTTAGTCATCAAACCAAAGTATCTATGAATTAATATCCTATCTCAACTTCTGTTATGTTTAGGGTTCCTAAACAGGTTAGCTAGGCAGTAAGTGCCACATAAGGGTTGGTAACTGCTGTAGTCACATCTTCTTCTAGGTTAAGAAGGTAAACTGGAAGGGGTGTGAAATACTTTTCTTTGGTAATTAAATATTGTCACATAAAGTCTTAATGAAATTAAGAAGAATGTTAAAAATGGTCATCTAAATAAGTTAGAAGACAAACCTTTTAACACTATGTGTGACTTATCTTGGAGATAAGATGACCGAAATTTTAAGAACCAAAGAACCCTTGAAAGTTTGTACGTTCAGATCTTTGTGGTCGAGTGAATGTCAAAGCATAAGGAAGGGTATGAATATTGTAGTAAATTATTCAAAGTACAATTATGTTTACCTAAATTATAAGTTTAAAACACTTGAAAGGTTCGAGGTATATAAAACTTGTTAGGTAAAAATAAATTGAAACACATCGACCAGATCGAGGCAGTAAGTACAAAAAATCTAACAACTCTCTACACCTAGTAGCCTTAATTGTTTTGGGGATATATAGGAGTGACTTTTCTATACTCTTTTAAACATTATTCCATTAAAAGTGTTTATGAAACTCCATATGAGATATGGAGAAGTCATAAAGGATGTTTATGACATGTAAAGGGTGTTTACATATTTCAGAAATTTGGGAAAAGATCGACACATGTGTTAGTGTCAACCCTAAGGTATTGGAACATTGTTCAAATAGTATGCTTATCTATAGGAAACCCAAAAGTAGTGTACTTTTTCAATTTTAGAAGAAAATCAAGTATTTGTGTCGACAAATGCTATATTTTCTAGAAAAGTACACGTATAAGAGATCATCATGTATTATATCTAGTTTCCATAACCGCAAAATGAATATCAATAAGAGTTATTGATTAAAGATGACCTTGTAACAAAAGTTGTTAAGACAAGTCAGACGCATCTTACTCAAAGAGTTGAAGATGCCTCGATGTAATGGGAGGATTTAGTGACAGCCTAGCAATAATGTGGGTTTAGTGGAAATTCAAGTCATCAGTTCTTGGTGAAGGCATAAAAAATCAAGAAGTTGTGGATATAAGATGCATTCCCTATTTGGTTTGAATAGAAGTCAACTGTATACTGATATGTCTTTAATGATCCTCTCGACTAAAGTGTTTGAGGGTCACCTAGTGAGACAAGGACTACAAATTGTATAACCTTGGGCAAGTGGGAGAAAAACCCATGGATATGTGATACATAAGGATAACCAAAGGTATGTGATGCCCTAGTTTATTATATTTCTCTCTAAAGTTCAAAAACACAACATTATGTATACATATCTATCTTACCACTGAAGTTTTAGTCCAAGTGGGAATTTGTTGGGTTTTATGTCCTAAAACTCGTGGTTTGTAAACAATAAACTTATTCTATAAATCAATAAAGTTGTTATTGAATTTTTATTCAATAGAGTTGTTATTGAATATATGAAATGATTATTTCGTTTTAGAAATAAATCCAATAAACTAAAAGATCTATGACTATTACATGAGTACTTGAACTGAACTTTAGATGGACACATAAGAGTGGATCAAGTTCGAGTAAATAGACAAGATGATTTATAGTATACGAAAAAAGTTGGGTACCTTATTCTGGTAACACTATTGGATGCACTCACTTTGTAGTTGTTATAATTTTTTGTAAAGTGCTATAAACGAAGTGATCCTGATTCGTTCATGTGGTGACATGAGGAGTGAGGGGTATCCTGTGCAATGAGTTTGGATAAGATCGGACCAAGAAATAAGTCACTCTTACTTTATAACGCAGTTTACTGTTTGAGACCGACTATTTCAAAGCGACGACGTAGGTAACTTAACTTTAATCCTGACTAACTATGAACTCCTGTTTATTCGACAGTATCCTTAGATTTGGATAGGTGATGGTTGGTTCAACAGTGTCGGCTCAATAAGCCTCCCATTTCAGAGGTAAGACTAGGTAGATAGCTGGGGACATAGGATGCAAGATGGAATTCGCTCCTACCCGCTTTTAGGAAAAGTGGAGAGGTTGTTCCCTTAAGTGTTGACTCTGGGTTATGAACAAGAGGCCCCATCCTCTTATTGGCCCAAAAGAGACTCAGTTTGATGATTAGATCTCAAACCAATTATTCATTAAATGATCAGTAGAACTTAAAGAACAACGGGTAATCTTGGGGGTAAAATAGCTATTGACCTAGCCATTATTACAAACAACCTATGAAGGGTTAACTACTAATCATGGGTATATCTAGTGAACACAATATATCTATAGTGAGGGGAGTGCAACTATTAGGCTTTAGTGGAGTTTCCCGGTAGTTAACGAGTGAGGATTAATTTGGTTTAAAGAGTTTAGTCAATTAATCTTGGATCATTGGAGCCCATGATCTGTAGGTCTATTAGGTCCCCCTACTAACTCATAAACGGAATAAACCTTAGAATAGCGTGATGAATTAATTTGAAACGTTAAATTCGAATTAAGGGATTTAGTAATTATATGCGATATAATTACACGTTTAGTTATGGAATTAAATGAAATTGAAGAATTGATTAATATTTAAATATGATTTAAATATTAATTTCATGAATAAAGATTCATGGTAGTAGAATTGGTGTTTAATCAATTTAACATTTGATATTAAATTAATAGAATTAATTAAACTATTTAATTAATTATTATTTTATTAGAAAAATAATTATTTGAATTATTTTTTGGTAAAATTAACATTTTTTAGTTTTGGTTTTAATTTTGAAAATTGTTTTAAAAAATTAAAATGAAAATTTGAAATTGGGAAAACCCACAAAAATAGGATTTTCCCATTTTCGCTTGAAGCTTCTTACTCACTATTCTATTCAAATTCCACTTCAATCTCCTAATAGGAAGTGTCTCATTGGTTGGCAATCTGATTGCATAACCTTTTGGTATAAAATACCAATTCTAATGTTGAGAAAAAGGCATGCAAACTGTTAATTTTTCCATAGATTTGATGTTGAAGAAGGGTTCTTCAGCTGGCTGAAAAAAAAAGTGTTTATCTTCTCAAATTCTTCCCTTAATTCAGTTTGTTTTGAGTACCACAAACTCAATCTAAGATTCCTAGAGGATAGTAGGAAAGATCTTCTGGTGGTTCACGACCAGTAGAATAGAAGATTGCAGTTGATTTTGAATTTTCAAGAAGATCTTCAATGGTATTTCTGAAATCCTCTATATATTATATGAACATGCTTAGTTTAAAGTTAAAATTGATGAATTAGAGTGCTTAACGATTCTTTTTTCTTCCGTATGCTTGTTGAAATCAACAACTCCTTGGTTAATTCTGATCACGAACACATCATAGACCACTGCTTAGAGAATTTGCTTGTTTTGGTGTAAAAATTTGAGAAGAACAAATTCTTCTTTAATTTTCAAATATGCATGAACTTTTTTCCAAATTGAGTTTCTTTCATTTATAGAGGAAATCATGCATAATAGGAATAACCTCCCATTGACACCAAAACTACATGCAATTCAAGTGAGATATGTGTTTAATTAGTGCAAAATGTGGAATAAACCCATTAAAAAAAATTTCACTTAAATTTTTTATTTTCCAAAAATCAAATTAAAAAGAATTTTAATTTTAAATAAAATTTCTCTAAAATAAATTTTAAATCATTTTAATTCTAATAATTAATTTTAAATAATTAATCAAAGAATTAAATTAATTTAATTAATTTAATATAAAATATTANAATTTTAAATCATTTTAATTCTAATAATTAATTTTAAATAATTAATCAAAGAATTAAATTAATTTAATTAATTTAATATAAAATATTAAGTTAATTAAAAAAACCAATCCCGAACATAAATTAATTTATGTTCAATATTTAAATCACATTTAGATATTCTCCAACTCTCTAATTTGTTTAATTTGATAATTAAACATTAATTATATCGCATATATTAACAATAATTCTTTAAACTGAATTTAAATGTTTCAAATTCTCTCACCACGTTTTCCTAAGGTTTAGTTTGATTTGAGCTAGCAGTGGAACTTAATGAACCTACAGATCATGAGCTCCAACGATTCGAGATTAATGGGCTCAACTCTTTGACCTACTTAACCAACATTCGTTAACAACCAGGACACTCCACTAAAGTCCAGTAGTTATACTCTCCTTACTGTAGATATATTTCTGTCCACTTGATTTAACAAGGATTTGAGCCTCCAACTTCATGACGCTTTATGAGCCTACAGGACAGCTTTCAAAACTCCTATCAAGAAGTGCATCTAGGACTTAGAGGTAGTTGAGGAGGCCAGACTTCTACAACTTCGGGAGTTAGAAGAGCTGAGGTTAGAATGTTTTAATAATTCCTTGATTTATAAGAAAAGAGCGAAGGACCTTCATGACGAGATGCTTGCACCCAAATTTTCAGGTAGGAAAAAAAGTACTTCTTTATAACCCGATTGAAATTTATGCTCGGTAATCTCCGGTCCATGTGGATTGGGCCCTTTGGTGTTTCTTGTGTTTATCCTTATGGTGTAGTAGACATTGTTAATCTTGAGATAGGAAAAGTTATCAAAGTTAGTGGGCATAGGTTAAAGGTCTTCCATGATGGTAAGTCTTTGGAGTGCTTCAAAATCTCCTACCGTTAGGACTCGTCGGTCTACATCTGAAACGAGCCATCACGGTCGAGCAACTGACCATAAACATTTGCCCTACCTGAAGGTAGCCAGGATTTTAGGATTAGATTTCAATTCAATATCTCTCTTTTTTATTTTTCATTTATTTGAGCCTAATTCTTTCTATTATTCTTGTTTGTAGGATTTTTAGAAGAAAAAGGAGCTTAGCAGAGTGTCCTATATTCTTCCTTCACTCCATTATTCAGGGAAGTTAGAGCTGAGACCAACAATAGGCGCTGATCCCTTGTGCTTTAATTTTAATCACATTAGGGACAATGTGTGTTCTAAAAGTTAGGGGTGGGGTGTTTGGATCTTTGGCCCAATTTTTTTTTTCAAATTTTTATGATGATATTATTTGGGGTCCTTGAACGTTATGCTTGGATAATACTTGCTTGTTTAACTTTGTCTTGCTATTGTATTCCTTATGATGACTAGTCTATGACGCACTCGTAGGAATTGTTTTTGCATAAAGAATGGGTCGAATGAAAAGGTTCATAATTTTCATGATATTTTTGAAAATTCTGCTTAATTATTTTTATTACATCTCCAAGTCCTTTGCATATCTATCTTGACCATGTATGCTTTCTTAGAATTGAATTATGAGAACATAAGTTTGTTGTCACTCCAATTGGCCTTGGTGATACATATTAGTCTTTTTTAGGTTCAATTAGTACTGCATGCTCGAGATGTAGTCAATTGATATCACTGTCGCCTAGTTTTAAAAAAAAAATTATTATTTATGCATGTTTAGGGGTCTACTGCTCTTCTTCAAGGGTGTGATTAACCTAGGGCAGCCATAACACCAGTGGTTTCCCTCTAAGCTAAAATATCTCAGAGGAATGAGTAAGCTTAGGCGCTTTTGAAGGAAAATCGGCCCATAGTTGGATGATCCGCATGACACCCATGTGGGCAAGCCAAAACAAAAGTCTATTTCTTGAATTAAGTTTTCCCTTTTTATTTCTATAAAAGAAAATACTAATAAAAAAAAGTGAAAGCATGAGAAAAGGGCAATGGTGAATAGATTTTGATCAATCCAATGATATGTCATTGTCACTTTGAATTTAGGGAAGCTAATTCAGGATCCTTCGAGCCAGTATAGGGAAAAACAAATGGAAGATTCATCAGGCCATTTCGGGCTCGCTCTTGTTCAAAATAAATAACTTTGAGCTTGAACATGCATTAAAAATATTTTTAAAACGAATGTTCAAACTGTTGATGAAATGATGGAATGCTTATTTATTACCCATTTGATTGTGAATCTGATTCTAGTAGACTGTTGAGGCTTGAGTAAGGAACATTTTAGTTTGACAAACTAATTATTCATGCATGACTGCTTGTTTTGCCTTGATCGAGGACGATTAAGAATTAAGTTGGGAGTGTTTGATAGCACCGGAATAAGCTACTTAATGTGTTTTAATTTATTATTTTGTAGAAATCAAGTGCACAGGCGATCAAGTTAAGTGTTCAGGTCGAAAAGACGCTAAAATGTCCAAGATAGCACTAAAATCGAACAAACCAAGGAAGAAGGCCGCAGAAACTACGTTCTTAGCCCAATCAAAGCGTCGCAATGCTCGATTTAAGCATTGCGCGACGCTGAAAGGTAGTAGCCATCATTCTGAGAAAAGGCATGGCAGCGTTGCGATGGCATCCACGACGTCACGACGCTACGACTCAAAGTGGACTTCCAAGATACAGTGCAACATCGCGATGCCATTCACAACGTCACGATGCTACGACTTGAAGCATAATGGATGAAAAAATGATGAAGGGCAACGTCGCGACACTGTGTGTAACGTTGAGTGACGCTACCTCAATTTCTATAAATAGACCCCTCGGGCCTAGGTCAGAACACACAAAAATCACATCTTCTTCTTCCAATTTTGAGCGTCATCACTCTGTCTCAGCCTAGTTTTAGCCCACTTACAAAACTCTGTAAAGAATTCTTCCCCTTACCAATTGCATTGAGTTCAAATATGTTTAGTGGCTAAAAGGTAAGAACTTAGCTTGGGTTTGTTAGTTTAATTTCATTCCAATTTAATTCTTGAGACTCGTTTTGTAATTCCTTGAGTTTTATTATGAATTTATGAAATTTATTTTGAGAATATTCTTCAATTTTTTGTATGGGATAATCTGATAAATTAGCTATGCATGTTTAATTGATTACTTTGATTGGCCTTAATTTGTAATCGTTAGGTATCGTCACCTAGAAGCATGAGTTAAGTATGTTTGTTGTGTTAATTTGGGATTCATATTAGTAAGCATTTACTTTCTAACTTAGATAAATTTCGCTCAATTAATTAGTTAGACGATGGAAACTGATTAATTGGCTTAGTTTTGCCTTGAATATTAATGCCTGTTGATTAATTGATTGGTTAAGGATTCTTTCTTTTCTCTTAATCAACTTGATTTTATGGACTATCGATTAGGATTCTAATCGAGTAGACTAAGTTTTTAATTCAAATAATCTCATGTATCTTTTGAGTATTTTATAATAGAATCAATGAGGAATGAATAAAATTATAATTATCCAAGCTAGGTATTTGTTCGATAAATAAATTTTCTCAATTGTTTGCATTGCACAATTTTCGCTTTCACAAAATATTTTAACAATTTTCACAAATCCCCCTTCCTCCTTGGTTACTTCCTACAAGTTCTAACTTTTGAGGAATCCATATTTGGCTCTCTGTGGTTCGATCCCGGACTTGCTACTTGTACTACTAGTTAATATAAAGGGTTAGTTCGGTGCATATAAATTTATTTGTACGATTGTCTTTAGGGAGTGACACCATAAGGTTGTCCCATCAATAAACCTTCATTTTAGGATCTAGAGTTTTGTCCCAGTGAGCCAACTGTAGGGAAAAATCGATTGCGACAAAAACTAAAGCAATCCTATCCATTACTGAAGTTTGAGTAAAATCTCATGCAAAATATCTTCTTTAGGGGGACACAAGCAAACAATGCCACGAGGCCGAACATGAAACCTTACTGCAAATTAATGAAGGAGACCGTGGGATGTGTTGACACACGTCTCTCACCCACTTACTATAAACACTTTCTCTATTTATCTTGATATTAACCTATGCAAACACTTTCCTAAGGGGACACAAGCAAATGGCGCCACGAGGCTGAGCATAGATCTCACGGTATGAATTTTTAGGGAGAACGTGAAAAGAAAGTGACATATCATATACATCGTTTTCCTACCACTATGTGTTTTAATCCCAAGGTCCGTAACTTAGGTAAATCCAGCTAATAATTATCTAAGTCCATTGTTAAATTGGTCAAATACAACTCTTACATTGGATAGTTTAACAAATATATGATTTTGTTCATTAAACACTTTAACAAACTAAATCATGTATTGCATTCTTATAAAATATTTGTCTAATTACCTTCAAAGTTGGTTCCCAAGTAGGGGTATTCTATTTTCATCAGCTTAAATACCCCAACCTTAGACATAACCTTCCTTAGACAAAGGTCCCTTATAGACAATTATTTTACAAATTTAATCTTTTATTATTTTCAATTTAATCCTATTAAAAATAAAAATAAAAGATTAACCTAACATAGGTCCAGGTGGATTAATTTTAAACCATTTAAAATTAATTGAATCCTATGTTTGCATGCAACTCTTGATTATAGATTTTAATTCTAATCATCCAAATTACAATACTTATAAATTAATAAAATAATTAAAACCTACAATCATGCATCTAATGACATTAATTAAATATAATAATTATATTTACTAAGTAATGTCAAGCTCAATGCAAATTCATTTTCATTAGATAATATAATATTTATATTATAAACTAATGAAAATAAAACATATCTATTATTCAACCATATAATATAACTTTTGTACTATAGTATGTTATATGGACATGCTAATGAAACATGCAATCATATAATATAACATTTATATCCAAATGATGAATGGGCATGCTTACAATATCATGCAACTATATAATATAACAATTATATCAAATATGATGCATGATATATATTTATCCTACAGTGATATTTTAAAAACTATATAACATACATTATGTAACATATAAGATTAATTATACATCATATATAAAATTAAATAAACAATAAAATTGGACAAAAAATTGATATTCCTAAAAATTAATTAAATTAATATAAAATTTTTATATATCTAATTAATTTAAAAAAAAACAATTAAATTACATTAAATTTGAAAAAACAAGTAAAAAATGGATACTGCACCATGTCTACCTCGAACCCATGACCTTCAAACTGTCGGACGTGCACGTGAATGTCTTGAAGCGTTGCAACGCTCAGCGTTGCAACATTGGTCTGGAAATTGCTCTAGTGTTGTTACGCTCGGTCGAAGAGTTGCGACGTTGATATGAAAGCGTAGTAATGCTCAACTGCAGAGTTGCAATGCTGGCCCTTCTGTGTTACAGCGTAAAGGGCAACGTTGTAACGTTCTCTTGTTATACTCTAGCACAAAATGCAATTTCTGCCACAAATTGAGTCTGTTCTTGCTCCAAATTGCACTGATCTTCTTAGCAATACTTGCATCACGATCGATACGAACTTACAAACTCAATAACATGAATTAAATGCTCAAAACAACAGGCCCTTATAACTTTAAACAATTTAAAACAGTAAATCTAAAGTGCCAAAGTTTGAAAACACCAATTGCAAACCAACATTCATAATGCAATGCAATACCTATAATTTCTCTTATTTTCGTTTCCAAAAAGAAATTCAATGACACAATTTGGCCTTGATACCAATTGAAGAAATGGAATCTCAGTGTGGAAGCGAGTGATCGCCTTTTAGTGATCGCCTTTTTGTCAGTGAATTCTTTTTGGAACAAAATAAAAAACCAGAGCAAACACAAAACGATAAACAAGTTTAAACATGTTGTCCACAAAAATGTACAGAGTGGAAAGGGAAAATGAGGAAGTTACCCTTAATGAAAAACACTTCTTTACGTTCTCCTCTCCCGAAAATCATGAACTCTTCTCCTCCTTACGAACACAACATACAGGATTTCTCTTGGACACCACCATCAAAGCCTTCCTTGGCTATTCTCTAGGTAAGAACCAAGATGGAGTTGTGGACTCGTCTATTAACTTTGGTGGAGAATTGGAATTTGTTTGAGAGATAACTCTTGAAGGAGAAATGTCATAGAGGGAATCATTTCACTGTGTTCCATGTATCTTTTCAAAACTTCCTCTTTTTCTTATATATAAGAGAATGAGGGGAGTTATTCTATATTTAATTATATTAAAAGTAATATAATTAATTATACTTTATATTATATCTCATATTATATAACCAATATATTATATCATATATAATATAATCTAATTTTATATTCTCTCATATAACCTATAGTTTTAATATGAATCATATTCATATTAATTTTATCCTAATTCATATAATTAATATTTGAATAATATTCAAATATTTATCTCATTCATTAAACTTTATATTATAGTGTATTTGTATACATTATATTAATTGCATCTCATACAATTAATTTCCTTTAATTAATTTGAATATTCAAATTAATCGAAAATTTATTGATTCTTATTTAACCCTTATTGAGCTAGTAAGGGAACCTTATGAACCTACAGATTAGAAGCTCAATGATACGAGATTAATTAATTAAACTCTTTAATTAAATTAATCAACATTTATTAACTGTCGGTCACTCCACTAAAGATCGATAATTGCACTCTTCACACTGTAAATATATTTCTATATCCATGGATATAACCAATCAATAGTAAATTGGCCCTTCATAAATTGCTCATAACTACGGTTGGGTCATATTATCGTTTTACCCCTGTAGTTACATCTAACTCTTTAAGTACCAATGATCCCTCTAATGAACAATTAGTTATAGTCCAACTAGAAACTAGACCCCTTTTTGGCCAGTGAGAGAGTGAGGCACCTCATTGTTCTATTGGGATTGGTTCCTAATTCTCCCAGAGTCTCATAGTTTGTAAATTATATACATTGTTATGAATAAAATAATAGTTATTTTATTTTGTATTTACTAATATCCAATAAACAAAGCTCCATGGTTATTATATGTAAACTTAAGCATGTATATGAGATATACAAGTGGATCATGCCTTAAGTGATAACCTAAAAAGGTCTCTAGTATAAGGATTAAGGAGGGATACCTGATCCTAGTGACACTACGGATATGGCTCGCTTTGTAGAGGTTTACAAGTGTTGCGAACTACTATAGATGGTAGATCCTGACCATTCATGTGGAGACATGCGAGCGAGAGTGTCCTATAAAAAGAGTTTGTATAAGATCGGACCACGAGATGATTCGTCTCCTTATATAATGTCGTTGATACTTGAGACTTACATCTCACCTAAACGACCATAGGTGACATGACCTTAATCCTGAGTGTTTTGGAAACTTCTGCCTTTGAGGGCGGTCCTTTGATTAGTATGGGTGAGAGTCGTCAAATTTCCAACTCAACAATCCTACCTTTTTGGGGATTTGTCTGATTTAGAAGCTGGGAACTTAGTTACACAAGATAGAATTCACTCATTTCCCGAAGCAAGGGTAAGTAGATAGATTGCTTCCTTAAGGGCTGATTTCGATCTTGAACATAGTGGCCATAGCTTCTCTTTGAAAGAGATGACTTAGTCATAGTAGGACTATGACTTATGTTCATTAGAGGAATCAGTGGTACTTAAGAAGTTAGATGTAACTATAAGGGCAAAACGGTAAATTGGCCCAAGTGTACTTACAAGCGATCTGTGAAGGGTTATCGTACTATTGATTGGTTAATATGGACACAAAATATATATATATAGTAAGAAGAGTGCAGTTGTTAGTCTTTAGTGGAGTGTTCGATAGTTAACGGATGGTGGATCCCGTGATTAAAGAGTTTAGTTAGTTATTCACGTACCTTTGGAGCTTCAAGCTACAGGTCCATTAGGTCCCCTTGGTAGCTCAATGGATTCAAGTTGAGAATCAATTCTTAGGGTTGATTTGAAATGTTCAAATTGACAAGAAGAAATTTGATTATATATGATATAATCGGTGTGATGTATGAGATACATCTAGTGAAGGATTAATGTAAATATGATTTACATTAAGCATCATAAAATAGAGAAAAAACTATGGTATATATGTTTCATGAGATGAAATATTAAAACTATAGGTTATAAATATAATATGGTAAGTTGGTTACCATATATATTTATAATAATATTAAGTATTGGATAATTATCTCTTTTTCTCTGATAACCAATTGAGTGGGAGGTTATTGGTGGTTTTATGGTAACCGTGAGATAAAAAGAAAAATGTTTTCCTAAATTTTAGGAGAGTTACTCAATTCGGAAAGAACTCACGGAAAGACTATCAAGTGAAATTGTTTCATTAAACGATAGTTGATAGAGAAACTAAACGATTGTGGAGCGTTACTATACAATAGTTCACTCAGCTGGTCATAGCTAAACGATCGTAGGCCATTGTCTATACGATAGGCCACCTTCTTTTACACGATTGAGCTTTTTTCTATGCGATAGACACTTCTTATCTCCCACTTGCTCAATCGTCTACACGATTGTTGTTCCTCTAGTCTCTTCCTCTAACCAAGTCCATATAGAGCCCACACTTATGGATTCTCACACCGAGAATACCAACGTAGCCATTGTGGTGGTGTCCTCATTCAACTCGACTGAGTTCGAGGTTTTGGAGGTCGTTCGTTGTGTGTTTGCACTGTTCGTGTGGTGGTTGTTGTTGATCGTGCTGTGTTGCGGTCATTGTGTTCGAGCGTTTGTGTATTATTGTCTCAGAGACTAATCGAGCGTTCATGATCGAGGGAGTTTGAAGAATGAGTCTTCAAAGGTATATATATCCCTTAATCTCATCTGTAAATATGTTATAATTTTGTATTGTGCATGACCTGTTAGTTTCCGTTTCTTAACTGTAATTGTGTATGTTCAATATTGAATGGAATTTGGAATGATCATTTTGTTGCTCATGGAATTCCTCATGTCTGATTTCCTTCATGTTCAAGCCCAAAATTAGCCCTTAAAAGAACGATTCATTCATCTACTTACCCTAACAACGAGAAGGAGTGAATTCCATCTTATGTAGCTTTGTTCCCAGCTCCTCATTTAATAAATCCTCAAAATGGTAACCATATTAAGTCAGCGAATATGGTCACTCTCACCCATGCAGATCAAAGGACCGCCTGGCAAGAGTTCACAACTCACTCAGGTTTAAGGTCAAGTTACCTATGGTCTATTGAGGATGATGCCCTAAATCTCGTGATCTTGTAGTTTGTAATTGTATTTGTATAAAAAAATTGTTTATCTAATAAAATAAGAGGTATTTTATTCGACATTTAGTTGCATTAACTCAAAAACCAATAAACTAAGATTCAAGGTTATTTGATGTAACTTAAACATGTATGTGGATCATGTTTGAGTGATAATTTGAACAGTCTTTAGTAGATGGATAAAGCTAGGTACCTTATCTTGGTGACATTATGAATACGACCCACTTTGTAGTTGTTACAATTCTTCTAAAGTGCTATAAATGATATAATCCTGATCATTCTTGTGGAGACATGTGACTCTGGGTATTCTATGTAAAGAGTTTATGTAAGATCAGACCACAAAATGAATAGTCTCTCTATAAAACACCATTACTAGAAGATAGTTATATTTCACCAAGATGACCATAGGTAACTTGACTTAAATCTTGACTAAGTCTTGTGAACTCTTGCCAATAAAGGTGGTTCTTTGATTTGTATGGGCGAGAGTGGCCAGATTCTTCGACCCAATATGCCTACCATTTTGGGGATTTGTCTGATTGGGGAGTTTGGAACGCAGCTACACAATAAGAAATTCACTCCTTTCCTAGTGTTAAAGTTGTTGGATTTAGTATCAGAGTTGTTGGATTTAGTGTCCTAAATCAAGTATATCTTGTAGTTTGTATTTTGAAAGAATAAATTATTTATTTAATAAAATAGAGCTGTTTTATTTGATATTTAGACTACATTAATTCAATCTAATAAATTAAGATCCTAGGTTATGTGATGTCACTTGAACAATATGTGGTAGGCATACAAGTGATTCATGTTCACGTTATAACCTAAAAGGTCTACAATAAATGGATAAGGTTGGATATCTTATCCTGGTAACACTACAAATACGGTCTACTTTGTAATTGTTACATGAGTTGTAAATTTTAAAAATAATATGAGCCATATTGTTCATGTGGAGACATGTGAGTGGATGTATCCTGTATAAAGAGTTTATACAAGACCGGATCGCGAAATGATTGGTTTCTCTTTATAACACCTACGATGACCATAGGTGACTTGACCTTAATCCCGAATGAGTTGTGAACTCCTGTTTCTGAGGGTAATCCTTTGATCTGTATGGGGTGAGAATGGTCGTGTTAGCCAACTCAACAAGCCTACCATTTTTTGGATTTATTTGAGTAGGGAGCTAGGAATAAACCTACACAAGAAGAATCATTCCTTCCCGATCATAGATAAAGTAGATAAATTGCTCCCTTAACAGCAAATTTCGGGTCTTGAACAATGAGGCATTAACCTCTCACTAGCCTGAGAGATGTAAGTTTATAGTTGGACTATAAACTGTTTGTTCATTAGAGGAATCAGTGGTACTTAAGGAGTTAGATGTAACTACAAGGGTAAAATGGTATTTTGACTCAACTATAGTTATGAGTAAATTATGAAGGGTCGAGTAATTATTGATTGGTTATATCCATAGAGACAGAAATACATTTACAGTGCAAATGGTGCAACTATTCATTTTTGGTAGAGTGACCGGTAGTTAATGAATATTGATTAATTTAATTAAAAAAAATGTTTAATTAAATCAATCTCATGTCATTGGAGCTGTAGGTCCATAACGTCCCTTGTTAGCTCGCTAAGAATAGTTAAAAGGCATGACTTGAATTATTCAAATTAATTAAAGAAAATTTATGTTAATATGATTAATATAAAGTATAGTGAATTTTGATAGATATGATCTATAATCCAAACTATATTATAAGAGAGATGTATTTGAATGAGATTCAAGTATTAGATTTATATGAATTGGATTCATAAAGAGATATATGCATATACATATGTGATATTTGTATGCTAATAAATTAATTAAATGTATATTAAATTTGATTTAGTATATAGTTATTTAATTTGTATGCTGATTAAATAAATAATAGCTAATTAATTAATTAGCTAAAAGGAGAAAAGTGGAAAAGCATGGAGAAGGGATTACCTTTTCTCCCTATAAATATACTATTATAACCATTTTTAGGGTAAGGTTTGTTTTTTTGTGAAAAATGACCTAACCTTCACCCTTCCTCTCTAATCTTTCTTCTCCAAAATAATTTCTCTCTAAAAATTCCTCCATCAAAAGGTCTTGGAGCCCACACTTTTAACCCTTTTTTTTATTCCAAGAGAATAACAAGGTAGCCTTAGAGGTGGAGTTCTTGTTCGTTGAGAAGTTGAGATTATTCGTGACCTTTGGAGGGAAAACATGAAGAAGGAAAAGAATCCACAAAGTTGAGTTCATTTCTTCCCTTCTTCTTTATTAGAAGCATGCTTAGGTCCTTTTGTATGTTCATCCTTTGAATATTTTCATGAGTTCACTGATTTTAGTTTCTCACAAAAAAAATTTCAAAATTGCAAGGCGATAACACATTTCCGCAGGAATTGGATTCCTTTCAAGGGTAAGTAGAGAAATTTCTTCCTTAAGGACTGATTTCGGGGCTTGAACAATGTGGCGTCACACCCTCTCTTGGCCCGAGAGGGGTTTGGTTATAGTTGGACTATAACTAATTGTTTATAGAGGGATCAGTGGTATATAATGAGTTAGATGTAACTACCGGGCAAAATGATAATTTTGGCCCAACTGTACTTACGAACAATTTGTGAAGGGTCAATACATTATTGATTGGTTATATCCAATGAACACGGAAATATATCTAGAATGCAACTGTTGGTCTTTAATGGAGTAACTAGCAGTTAATGGAAGTTGATTAATTTAATTAAAGAGTTTAATTAATTAATCAAGTACCATTGGAGCTTCAATCTATAAGTCTATAAGTTCTCTCGTTAGCTCAATTGGGATTAATGAGAATCGAATTAGTTTTGGATTAATTTGAATGGTTCAAATTAATTGAAGGAAATTAATTATATGAGATAACATTAATATAATGTATGTGATACATTATAATATAAAATTTATTATATGAGATATAATTAATATAATGTATATTATACATTATAATATAAAGTTTTATTTGAGAGAAAATAAATATTTGAATATGATTCATATTAACTACTAAAGGTTAAATGTGAGAGTAATAAACTACAGGTTATATTATATATGATATAATATAGACTATAGGTTATGTGTTATATTAGATATAATATAAAGTTTAATATATGATATATATATATAATTAAATTAAAATTATTTTCATTTAACCGTTATTAGGGAGGGAGTTCTTTGATGACTCCCCCCCTCGTTTTAATGTGGTGTATAACTGACAGAGGAAGATTATTCACTTATTCTTCTTCCAAGAAAGATCTAAGATTCTCTCAATGAAATTATTGCTCTCTCAACAAAACCTTTCCTTCTCCCAACCAAAATTAATCTCATTGAAGCCCATACCTCTTAAAGATTCTCATCCTTGAGAATAATGGGGAAGAGCTCTTTGTGGTGTCCGTTCTTGTTGCTGTGATTGTGTGTTCATGAGTTCGAGGAAGAGTTCGAATTGTTCGTGCAGTGCATTGAGAGAGAACTCATGAAGAACTTGGTCTTCAAGGATAAGTGATCCTCTAATCTCTTCATTCTCTCTATTTTTTTAAAAAAGCAACTTAATTAGGATTATTTATCCTAGTTTTTGTCCTTTGCATTATACATGTACTGTAAAATTAAAGTTGGGGCACAATCCTTTCATTGCAATTAGTCACCTACTTCTTCATAATCATCCTAGTGAAATGTAAGTCTCTTTAAGTAACATCGATATAAGGAGAGATTAATCATTTCATGGTTCGATCTTATACAAACTTTTTGTATAGGATACTCCCACTCACATGTCTCCACATGAATGATCAGGATTAGATCATTTATAATACTTTACAACAATTGTAATAATTATAAAGTGGGTTATATTTGTAGTGTTATCGGGATAAAGTACCCAACCTTATCCATATACTACAGACCATTCAGGTTATTACTTAAGCATGATCCACTTGTATGCCAACCACATACATGTTTAAGTAACATTAAACAACCTAGGATCTTAGTTTATTTGATTTGAATTAATGCAAACTAAATTTTAAATAAAATAATATTTTATTTTATTAAATAAATAATTCGTGTATAAATAATTTACAAACTATAAAACCCATGAGATGTAGGGCGTCAACCTCAACAGATAGCCATTGGTAGAAGTTATCAATGATAACCACTAACAGAAGCTATCAGTGATATCTTATATCAGTGAAATGACTTATGTATATATCAATTAAATGAATGATATTAATGAGATTGGTGAGATTGGTGATATGACTTAGGTAGATATCAGTGATAGTCACTTAAAGACTTCTCATTGATAGACTTCTATCACTTATAGCTTTAAATGTTAATCTTTGAAAGTTGATTGTTTCCTTTCAAAGTTGATAACTACTTATAAAAGTCTATCATTGATAGTCACTGATAGCTTTAAAAGTTAATATTTTAAGTTTGATTTCAATTGATGAAATGTATCAATGATAGCTACTGATAACTGATAGCAAATTATAAGCTAATATTTAAAATATTACTATTTCAAGGTTGTATTAATATTTCTCAAATTCAAAGCTATCACTGATAGCTACTATCAGTATATCTTTCAATTTGAGAAAACCAAAATAAGAAGTACGAAATGATGGACTGTGCGTGGGCTTTTTAGTAATTTACCAATATAGTTGTCATTGATAGCTTCTATCAGTGATATATGGTACTAGTTTTGTGCGATAGCCCTAATATATTTATTCTTATACTACATCTTTTATTATTTTGGATTGTTATTTATACCATCGGCCTTTTTTTTTTTAAAGTCGATCTGTCTCCCTAAGTAGGATAATTGACTAACGAGTCTTACCTCTTGGATTTGTTGATTAGAAAACTATTATCATCACCTAGCTTTAGTGCAAGTTATAGATTCTCAAGATTTATGGCATGAGGAGTTGTAATTTGTGAACATTTGACTAATGTTTAGATTATTTATTAGGTTATTTATATATATATATATATATATTTGATGTAAAGATTAACAGAAATTTAAATCCTCACCTTTATATCATTAAATTATTGAACGAAAAATAGATATGATTATAAAATAAAAGAAGAAAAGAGAAGGGGAAGAAGAAAGAAGAAGAAGAAGAAAAGGAGACAATGATAACCAAGAAGAAGAGGGAAGGAGGTGTAAACGCCCATCGAAGTTGTAGGGGTGAGGAGAGAGCGTGGAGTCTTCGTTTTAACTATACTTAACATGTGCATTTTCTCCTTAAAATTTTAAAATTCATGAGTTATTTAAAAAGTCACAAAGTTTTTTTATTATTATTTTAAATGTTGACATGACATTATTGAAAATAATAATTAACAATTATCTTCTCTCTTCATTCACTCCATGCCCTAATCTTCATGCCTTAATCTTTAAACATGTTCTTAAAAAATAATTAAAAAGGTACATTTTGAAATCTTAACGGCTAAGTGTATATGTAACAAAAAATTTAGTGATCAAAAGTAATTTTTCAAATTGATCTAACCTTTGCCGTCGTCTACAAAAGACTAAAAATCAAATAAAATTTATAAACTATCAAATCCTCCTCCTATTACTACAATAGCGTAACAATAGTGACAAGTTCTAGCCAATCGGTAGGGAAGTGCTAATGTGAGCTTTTCATTAAGTCAATTTCCTAATTAGAGCAATAAATGTGAGGAGGGGGGCATGAAATTAAAAATAGAAATGTAAAAGCAACGGGTAAATGTAACCTAGGATAGGGTTTATCTAGATTTGAGAACAAGAGGGATCCTAAACAATTTTCATCCTCGATTTCTGTTAATTAAACATGCATTTGATTTATGTATGCATAATGACCTACTTAGCTGAACCTCACTCAATGACGCTACAGGCAATCGAATTGTTTGATTAAACTAAGCAAATGCCTTAATTAATAATTAAAGCTTAAAGCCAAGTCCTAATTAAACTACATACCCCTAAGTCTATTGGGTATGATAGCGTTCATATATAAATAAAAACATGTGCATTAAGATTTAGGATTCCATTGTGTTGATTAACCAATTGGATAACCTAAACAATTAATCAAATTTATCTTTGAACCTAGTTAAAACATGAATTAGGATAGACAATAAATAAATGATTAATTAATTTCTACTTAGGTGATCGAGCTAAACATTCAAGTGTGAACATGATGAAGCTACGAATCGATTAGCAAGGGCAACACATGCTCATGAGGGATAGCCAATACACAAACATGCATTTAAAAATTAAAATGGATTTAATGAAAACATAAAACAATATGCATTCAGTTCATCAACAAAAATCTCAAGAAAATACATAGGTTTTTGCCCTCAATACTAAATGGAAATTACCTCATCGATTCAGGGACAAATAAAAAAAGAGAGATCCAATCCATCAATTGCATCCCAAAAGAAAAGTAAAAGCTACACTTAAGATGCTAGAAAGATAGAAGAAGAAGATGAAATTTGAGGTTCACTTCGGCCTCCATACATCCAACATGAAAAACCTTGAATAAGATTATATATAGAAAAACAGGGGAGTATTGCAACGTTGGCTTTTGTTGTAGTAGCGTAAGCCTTCATGTAGCGACACTCATCTTTGCGCTCTTGCGCGTGCGCATGATTCTATTCATCAATCAAACTCTAGAGCGTAGCTACGCTCTAGGGGAACATCGCAACGCTCTCGCAAATGCTTCTCTCTGCCTTCAAGCCTAACACGCAGCATCACTACGGTGGCTCAAGGGACAAAATCGTAATTTCGCGTCCTTGAAGCTTCGGTGCTCGATTTCACTTCTGTAAGCTCCAAATCAACACCAAACGGCTCGCAACATTCCCAAATACATGGTTTACTTGAATTCCTACAAAATAATTATTTAAACACATTATACATAACAAACAAAGGATATTAAAGACATAAAATGGCTCGAGAGTTATCATTGATATAAAAATTTAATTGAATTGCAAGTCCATAGGTTGGAAAAAGTTAGAATTTAGTCTTGATAAAATAGAGACTATCTATGAGGTTTTATCAAACCAATTCTAGTTCTTAAAATTATAGGAATTAAATTATGACTTTGTCCAAATCATAGAGGTTAATTGGAATGGTAAGGGAGTTTTATAAATAAATTAGAAGGAAGGGGTAGTTTAGGAAAAAAAAATTAGGAAAATGAGGTTGATTTTTTTTGTCTTTTGTGGAGTTCGTCTCTTAAAGAGACACATTCATCTTTTCTTTTTTTTTGGTTTCTTTTTCTCTCTTTCTTAAACTTCGTTATCCTTCGTTCATTTTTTTTTAAATTTAATTTCATTCCTTTAAAATTTAAACTAATTATTTTTAGTATTGAAATGACATAATATTATTTTTAAAAAAAATAAATTTTTATTCATAATTTTAAAAAAATATATTTATATTTCTTGTCATTCAATTTTGATCTCTAAGTTTTATAATGTATAACTTTACCCTTAAGATTTCAATTTTACTTCGATTTAGTCTTTAAGTTTCAATATTTATATTTTTAAATTCGATTTTTCATCAATATTCACATTCAGTCTTTCACATACATGTCAATAAATTAAGTTAAAATAATTATATATGAAGTTAAATTTTAAAATTAATTTCAATTGTGATGAAAAATATAATTTAAAAATAATTACATTATATTTATTTGAAATGTAAAATTGAAGTTAAAAGTGTGATTCTTAAAATCTAGAGATCATAATTTCTATAAAGTAAGACAACATTGTAAATGTTGGTGTAAATGTCAACATGAGAGCAGAAATTTATAAAATAAATGAAAAAATAATTACAAAATAATATCAATTATTGGTAATTAATTACAAAATTAAACAACATGAAATATTTGCATAAAAAAAATTGTTAATTGTTAATTATAAAAAGTACATGTTTATACCAATAAGATGACCTTGGACTTGGAGCATCTAATCCAAAATCTTGATAATTAGATGGAAACTATAGTCCAGAATCTTAACTTCAATTTTCACTCACTTTCCATCTTTAATACTAATGCCTATCAATTTATTTAGAATAAGTATAATTAATTTTAAGTTATATTTTCCATCATCATTGAAATTAGTTATTTTAAAATTAATTTATTGACATTTATGTCAAAAGACTGAAAGTGAATATTTAGTAGAAAATCAAGAATAAAAGTATGAATATTGAAACTAATTAAATTGAAAAAATTGAAATCTTTAAGGATAATCATCTTTTTCTTTAATAAGCAGTTAAGTTGCTAATTAACTCTACAAACACAGTAACTACAAAGTTCAAAACTCAATTGAGTGCCTTCGAACAGTCGAAGTGATAAAACTTAATTATTATTTTAAATAATTTTTAAAAAAAAATTATTTACAAAATTACTTTGATATTTTATAATCCGCAAAATTAAAACTTCCATGTCTATATTTTAATTCTTGATTGGGTCTAATATTATTACGCAGCTTAAAACAAATTATGCAAATTTAGAAATTAAATTTCGTTAACGATGTATGTAGGTTTGCTCGTTCGCGATTCACCCTCGTTTTTTCTTCACTTGCTTTCTCGTTCTTTCCTTCTGAATTGCTCTCTATTTCTCTGTTTTTGCATTAAAGCACGGTAATCTTCGGATTTAATCCCACCATTTTTGCGATCAATCAGTGTAGTCCGAAGCAGATCCGGCCGGAATAATGTCTTATGCTTACCTATTCAAATACATCGTCATCGGCGATACTGGTACGTCTCTCACCCTCAACTACTCAGTCATTCTTCCGAAGATCGGTTTGCATTTGTATTTCTTGAATTCTGTGTCGTCCTCTGGTTTCTTTTCAATATCATAAACAACCGTTGTTTCGTCTTCAGGAGTTGGGAAATCGTGTCTTCTCCTTCAGTTTACGGATAATCGATTTCAGCCTGTTCATGACTTAACTATCGGGGTCGAATTCGGAGCCAGGATGATCACCATCGAGAATAAGCCAATTAAGCTCCAGATTTGGGATACGGTATGTTTCTTTGGTTTCCTTATTCGAGCTGCTTGTTAGTTTAATCGAAAACTTATGTAATTCTTTTGGAGTCGAGAGATGGTTTATATATTCTTATGGTGCTGTCAATCTGATTATGCCTTTATTCCTTCTGTTGAGTCACTTTCTTAAGTAGTTTAGACTCTATGCTTGGGTATGATTTCTTAGGTAACTTGTCAATTGTTAGCCACTCGATCACTTAGTATCGGAGTATCAAAAAGATGCTGTCGTTCTCCATGTTAATTTATAGTTGGATCTTCGTTCATATTGTAATTGGAGCTAAACTTAGCAACTTCCTCCTTGTCCTTGATTTCTTGGAGTATACCTTTTCTATTGTCTTCTTTATGATATATTTAACAAGTGGGGTCCATTCATACTTTAGATCTAATAAAGGCAAGTTACAAATGGGAGCTATTACTGTTTTTCTTTTTTTTTTTTTTGAGTTTAATAATTTTGGAGATGGGTTTTCAAACCTTCAATCTTTAGAATGGTAATAGACACCTTACTGTGTAGCTAGTACTAATTAGCATGCAGGTAACCTTTTTTCTTTTTTTGTAATTTTACAAATAGTATGAACAAAAGTTAGTCATTCCTTTTCCTTTCTGGCATTTACCATGATTTTGGCCATACTGTGGAATCTATGAATAATCATCTTGATCTACCCCATGAAAATTGTTGCATTACCAAATGGTCAAGGTTTTTTTTCTTTTCCCATTTTGGCAAACATCAGTGTTTATTCAGTTAGGAATAGGAAGGCCGGCTAAGATACTGTTAACACAGTTCTAAATGTGTTAAGGTTTGTGTGATTGTAACAGGCCGGCCAAGAGTCATTCAGGTCCATCACGAGGTCCTATTATAGAGGTGCTGCTGGTGCCTTGCTTGTCTATGATATTACCAGGTCCTACTTTGTTCCTTTTGTCTTCTTAAATGACTAACTAGTATGCTAATGGAAATGGATGTCCTATAGGATGTTTAACATGAAGTTTTTCATTCTTATGTGCCTTTACCAAGCTGCTTATTTACATGAGAATTGTGGTGACTGCGTTATTCAGAAGGGAGACTTTCAATCACTTGGTTAGCTGGCTAGAAGATGCAAGACAGCATGCAAATGCAAACATGACAATTATGCTAATTGGTAATAAGAATGATCTTGCTCATAGAAGGGCTGTGAGCACAGAAGAGGGTGAACAGTTTGCAAAGGAACATGGTTTAATATTCATGGAGGCATCTGCCAAAACTGCCCAGAATGTTGAAGAGGTGACTACATGAAATATGCTTATGAAGTACTTTGAAGCACACTGAGGCTTGGTGTAATTTTTATAGTATGTATGTAACATTTAAGAAATTCATCTCATTAAATGACAAGCACCTCATTTTCAGGCATTCGTAAGGACAGCCGCAACCATATTCAAGAAGATTCAAGATGGAGTATTTGACGTTTCAAATGAGGTTAACATCCATCTCTTGTCTTTTATACTTCGACAAACATAGATGACGAATTCGTGATTCGTTATTAAAACAACGAATTAAAATGTTAATGTTTTTAACTAATAAAAAAAACACCAAGAGTATATTCTACTTCTGATCGTGCATATGCACGAGGAACGCTGTTGTTGACTCTGCATTTTATGTCATCCTCAGTCTTATGGAATCAAAGTTGGATATGGTGGGATACCGGGACCGTCCGGAGGCAGGGAGGGATCATCTTCCCAAACTGCCGGCTGTTGCAGTTGAACCTTGAAACTATAGAAACTAGTTGACTTCAAGCTGTCTGTGCCTGCCTTAATTCATTTTTTCTTTTAATCTTTTGCATCATTCCTCATGTGCTGCTGTGAAATGTGAATACCCCCTCCCCCAAAGAAAAAAAGAGTAGAAGAAGCTCTTCAATCTGCTGTCAATTCAATTGTAAATCAACATTGTTTTGAATTCATTAGTTCATTTGGTGAAGAACCTTTTACCTCCATTTCTTGATTTTGGTTGTTTTTTTGTTCAATAAATGTGAAGATGGGGATCCAACTTTCAATCTAAAGAAACGGAAGTCGTGTCATATTATTGAGTTATATTTCCATGAATAATCATGATTGTCTTCCTTTTTTAATAACATTAGAGAGTAGGGAGATTTAAATTATGAACCTCTTAATCGTTCACACATCCATATGTCAGTTGAACTATGCTTGTTTTAACAATTATGATTATTGTTTTATATTATCTATATGGAAAATGAATATCATGAAAGTTTCAAATATTTCAATTTCATAGAATTTGATTATGTCATAAACATTATTTTTACATACACTAATGTAATTCTTGGAATTATAACTCTTTTTTTGGGGGGTTGGGAATGTAAACTTGAGAGGAGTTATAAGAACCAGAATTGGAGAGTTCACATGACATTTGAGTGTAGGTTATGTTACTTCACTTGTAAGTAAGGTTCTTACACTAAATCCCCACACAAGTCAAGTTGGATCTCAGAATTCAGTTCAAAATTGATTTTGCAAAGCTAGCTTCATGACTATTTTGCGTTAAAAGTATGTTTTTAGTTATTTACAAATTCATAATTTGAGAAAATAATAATTTTGTTTGTTTTCTTTTTTTAGAAAAAATTTAGGATTTTGTTTGTTTTTTTTTAAAAAAAAAAAAACTTAGGATTTTGTTTGTTTGTTTTTTTAAAAAAAACTTAGGTGCTCCTTTGGATGTATCTATTTTGATGCATCCTAAATATAGTTCAATAAAATGCCGTGACATTTTTATTTTTTTAAAAAATATATTTTTTATAATTTTCTTTTTGTGTAGTAGGGATGTGAAAAGTACAAAAGTTAGGTACAGTCTAACACTGTTCATGTTTTTTTTTTTTTAATTTTAAAAAAAAGCAACTAAACAAGACAATTATAAATTAAGGCCATATTTGATTATTATTTGGCTTTAGAAATTTGTGCTTATTTTTTTATTACAACAGTTCTCTTAATAAACATTCAAAAGTTGGTTGGTTTAATGAAGTAAAAAAAAAAAAGGTTTTTCATGAGTTTACAAAATCTTTTTGTTTTTAGAAGGAGAAAAACTTAGGTAATACCTAGTTTCGACAATTGTCCATTATTGTTATTATTTTGTGTAAAGGAAAGGAAAGCATGGATTAGATGACCCTATTGTTCTTTTAAATTTTGATTAATAATTCAAACATTTCTTTAAAAAAGATGAGAATCATACTAAAAAGATAAAAGAAAAAAAATTAAACGAAATCATTATTAAACCGAACTTAAACCAGTCACAAACCTATTTCCAAATCATTTTTAATGTTTTCTAATCTTAACTATACTTGTCACAATCTATTCGAAAAGGCTACCACAATCTAATTGACAATTTTACTCTTTCAATAATTTTGCGTGAGGACACATTGTAGCAGCCACCTCAAAGGATTTTTATTGAGTTTTAATGAACTTTCTGATGTGTTTTGTTATTTAGGATTCATTTGGTATTGCAATATACAACAGAAATCAAAACAAATTCACAAAATTAAGTAATGTTCCAAAAAGGAAAGGGGGAAAAAAACTATCTCCGCCCATATTTCCATCAAACTGGAGAATTTTCATGATTTTTTTGGATCGAAGTGGCAATTCCCAATCAATGGAATTCCATAGGAGGAGCCTCTGTAAGATCAAGCCTCAAACAGGAAGAAGAAGAAGAAGAAGAAGATGAGCAAAATCATCGAAGTAAATTTATGAACGATTCTACAACGCGCTACTCCCTTGTTGAAGCGGTTGATTTAGCAGAGACCTCCAGATACAATCCATTCCCTCCCCCGCCTGCTCTCCGCCGTCCAACGACGACGGCGGCGGCGGAGGTGCTTGTGCCTTGTAATCTTCCTCCCAAGGATCCGGCAGATTACACCACAGCAATTGCCCTGACAACTCTGTAAACGCCGTTCCAATTGTAAGCGGAGTAGCATCGACGGTGGATGCTCCATTGAAAAAGGAGGTGAAGAAAACGTCCTCAAATTTCCAGTCCTCGGATTTGGAATAAATCAGGCCGTCCTTCAACCAGGGGAAATCGAAGACGTTGAACGACAGATCGAAATCAAATGATGTTCCGGAAGGAGATTCTTGGGCGTTGTAGCCGCCGCCGTCGTGGAGGTGCTGCCTCTTCACGTTAGCGATCTCCGGCGGCGAAGATTGATCGCATATTGCATCGGGTGATGATGATGATGATGATGATTCTCTTGGTCGCTTGGTGTTATGGCGGTCCATTGAATAAACTGATGAAAGTGCTTTGGAAGACGAACGATTAAACCAAATATATATATATGGGCGGGTAAGGGTAGTGGGAGGGCTTTGGTAATTGTCAATAAATATAGATTAAATTATCGAAAATACCCGTGAATTATGGGATTAATTTACAAAATACTCGAAGTTTTGGAATTTTAAAATAAGCATGGTTAAACTGACATATCTATATAAATAAAAATTTTAAGTTTATGTTTGCTTATATATACGAGTATATCATAAACAAAGAACGTAAAATTGAAGGTGTAAAAGTGAATGGAGAAAAATGACTCCATGTAAGCTTTACATATTCATGGTGTACCTTTATCTTCTTTATTTTATTTTATTTTTATATCTATATATATTTAAGGTATGTTTGAGAGTGATTTTAAAATTGCCAAAATCATTTTTATCATATTTAAAATAACTCAAATACACACTTTTTAACCAGTCAAAAAATCAACTAAATGTTCAATTTTGTACTTTTGAACACATTTTTCATATTATTAAAATTGATTTCGAATGATTAAAAACGTCTTTTGAGTGACCTTGGAAATGACACCAGTAATTTTAGTCATTTTAGAATCACTCCCTAACACACCATTAGATTTGTTCAATATTCTTAATTATTTAGTCTATACATTATGAAAGGATTAATTTATTCCATAAGCTTACGATAAGTCTAAAATTTAGTCTCTAGTGTTAACTTATTATAGTTTTTTTGAAACAGTTTTTTATTATTTATTAGTATTTTCATTATAAAATTTTGAAATATTAAAAAAAAGGAAACTAAAATTGAAAGAATTCGAAAAAACAGAAACTAAAATAGTGTTGGAAGGAATGGAATTATTTAAGATAGTGATTGAAATGTGTGGGAAAAAAGAGAGAGAGAATGGAGTCACGCAAATAGTGAGGAATGGGAGGCATCATTCACTCAACATGAACATGTTACATGAGGTCCACCTTCCAACTTCCAAGGTTTGTTCCACTTTTCACGTCCCACCTTCTCTCTCTAAATTTCCATCCCATCGTCACGCTTAAATTACACCATTCTTCCTTTTTCCAGTCCATTCCAAAACACTATTTCTTTGGTGTCTCCAACTTTGTTTTCGTTTCTGATTGCTTTCGAGAGCGTTAAAACTCATTACCTACAAATTTTAACTGTTTTGAATGTTTGATTAGATTGATTGTGAACGAATTTGTTAAAACCATACGTTCCTTCTCACCGTTTTTAATATATGTTTCTTACCCACTCTTAAAAGTAAATTTTTTAGAATCAATACTTGCTTCGTAACAAATCTTGAATTTAGTTTCGATTTTATTTTTCTCAATTAAATTTTATTTTGTATGTTTTAGTATATTAATACAACCAATTTTTATATCCTAAATTTTTCAATAACATCATTTTTTTTATTTAAATAATATCAATTTATTGGAGAAGAAATTTTGGTACATCAAATTTTTCCATGTCATCGCAACGAAAGCCAATTTATCAAATTTAGGACAAGAATATTATTGTGTTCAATAAATTTAGAGACAAATGAACTGTTGGAGTTCGTGTCCTAAATCTTGTAGTTCTTGTAGTTTGTAAATTTTGTATATTAATTATTTATTTAATAAAAGAAGTTGTTATTTTATTCGATATAAGATTACATTAACTTAATCTAATAAACTAAGATCTAAGGTTATTTTATGTAATTTAAACATATATTTAATGGACATACAGATGGATCATATTTAAGTAATAACCTAAATAGTTTGCAGTATATGGATAAGGTTGGGTGTCTTATCATGGTAAATTATGGATACGACCTACTTTGTAATTGTTACAAAAGTTGTAAAATGTTACAAACAATCTAATCCTAAACGTTCGTGTAGAGACATGCGAGTGGGGATTGTTGGGAATGTCCTAAAACTCGCAGTTCGTAAATCATGGAAACATATTCTATTTATCAATAAAAGTAGTGTTGAAGTTTTTATTCAATAAAAGTATTATTAAAATTTCATTATGTAATAAAAATCCAACAAACAAATCTGTGACTATAGTACGAATACTATAACTTTATGTAGAGACATAAAAGGAGATCAAGTTATAGTTTATAGCCAAAAGGGTCTATAAGTATATGGATGAGATTGGGTACCTTGTCCTGGGACACTATGGATGCAGTCTACTTTGTATAATGATATAAACAATGTGATCCTGAAATCTTTCATGTGGAGACATGCGAGTAGAGACATCTTATGCAAAAGAATTTTGCATAAGACCGGACCACAAAATAGTCATTTTTTTCTTTATAACGACCGTTTACTATTAAAAATGACTATTTCAATTTGATGACCTAGGTAACTCGATCTTAATCCTGAGCTAACTATGAACTCTTGTTTATTTGGGATTATCCTTTTATCTGCATAGGTGAGAGTAGTTCAATAGTACTACTAAAAAGCCTCCCATTTTGGAGATAAGGTCGAATAGATAGTTGAGGACATAGTCAACAAGATGGAATTCACTCCTACTCGTTTTAGGGTTAGCAGATAGATTGTTCCCTTAAGTACTGATTCCTTGTTTTAATCAAAGGGGTCTCGCCCTCTCATGGCCGAGAGAGACATGGTTTATTAGTTGGACTATAAAACAATTGTTCAATAGAGGATTAGTGGAAGCTTAAGGAACAAGATGTATTTACAGGGATAAAACGGTAATTTTGATCAAATTGTAAATATGAACAACCTGTGAAGGATCGACTTACTGATTATGGTTAAATCAAGTGGACAAAAATATATCTACAGTAAGAAGAGTGCAACCATCGAGTTATAATGGTATGTCTTAGTGGTTAACGAATATTGATTGACTCGGGTTCAAGAGTTTAACTGATTAATCTCAAATCATTGGAACTCATGATCTGTAGGTCCATAAGGTCCCTCTACTAGCTCGTAAAACATTAAACCTTGGATTAGAAAATTGAGTAAATTTGAAGTGTTCAAAATTCGAAATTAGGATTTTGAAATTGAAATGTTCAACTTTAATTTTAGGGTTTCGATAATTATATTCGATATAATTAAACGTTTCAATTTATTGAAATTAAACGTAAATTGGAGAGTTTATAATATTTCAATATTGATTTAAATATCGAACACATGAATAGGATTCATGATTGAATTAGGTGTTTCATTAATTTAATATTTGATATTAAATTATTAAATAAATAAATAAATTTAATTAATTATTTAAATTAAATCAAAATTCAAATTTAGAAAATTCAATTTTTTGAAAAATTAAATTTTAATTTAATTAAATTAAGTTAGATTAAATTTAGTTTGAAAAATGAATTTCAACGTGAGTAAATCCAACATTTGATGTTAATAGTGGGATTTTCCACCTTTTAACACCTTGCCCACTTTATTTAGTGCTAATTGAGATGTCAATTGGCTGAATGGATGAGTGCTTGCATGTTTAAGCTTGTTAAATACTTCATAAATCAGATTTATGAAGGCCATGCAATTGAAAAATTAGTGATTTTTGTTGGAAAAATCTTTTTACTCTCAAACTCTCTCAAATCCTTTCAATCACTTTCAATTGAAAGTTTCCACCACTCAGTCTAAGGCTGAGAATGGTAGAAAAGACTCTCTTGGTAGTCTACTAGAGTTTTAGAGATTAATTTGGTAGAGTTCAACAAGGATTTGAAGTGTTTCTACAAAGGTATATTTATAAAACCCTATTTTATTGTAAAACTGTTTTATGCATGCTTTAAAACTAAAATTAAGTGTAATTAGAGTGCTTTTTATTCTCTTTGCTTCTGCTTTATGCATGTTTTTTCCATCAGGGATATCCTATACAAAGTATTTGTATAAGATCGGACCACATAATGATTAATCTCTCTTTATAATGTCATTAATTGAAGAGATTAACATTTCGTCGAATAACTATAGGTGACTCAACCTTAATCCTAAGTGAGTTATGAACTTTTATTTATGAGGGCGATTCTTTGATCTGTATGGGTGAGAGTGACCAGATTCACCGGCTAAATAACCCTACCATTTTAGAGACTTGTCTGAGTAGGGAGGTGAGAACATAGCTACACAAGATTGAATTTGTTCATTTCCTTCTTTAGAATAAGTAGATGAATTGCTCCTATAAGTGCTGATTTCGATTCTTGAACATTGAGGCTCATCCTCTCACTGACTCAAGAGAGATTAGTTTATAGTTGGACTATAAGTTGTTTATTCATGAGAGGAATCAGTGGTACTTAAAGAGTTAGATGTAACTATAGGGGTAAAACGGTAATTTGACCCAGTTGTAGTTATGAGTGATTCGTAAATGGTTGACTTACTGTCGATTGATTATATCCATGGACATAGAAATATATCTACAGTGTAAAAAATGTAGGTATGGGTCTTTAGTAGAGTGACCATGATAAGGTCCCCTTGCTAGTTTATCCATAAAGACCAATAAGGTCCCTTTTACCATGATGGATCTTTAGTTAATGAATGCGGATTAATTTTATTAAATATGTAGGTTCATAGGGACCATTTGCTAGTTCACAAGGATAAAACAAGAATCAGGTAATTTTAGACTAATTTAAATTGTTCAAACTAAATAAGGAAATTAATTGTATAAAATACAATTGATATAATGTATGTAGATATATTATAACATAAAGTTAATTTTGAATAAGATTCAAAATTATACTTTATAATATTTGAGAGATAAATATTTAAATAAGATTCAAATATTATTCATATAGTACTATAGGTTAAAAGTAATAAGAATGAGATTTATATTAAAATTACAGGTTATAATTGATATGAATGAGATTCATATCAAAACTATAAGTTATGTGAGATGTTATTTGAATATGATTCAAATTCAATTAAATAAATTATATTTAGTTTATTAATTTATTAATTGTTGATAATTAATATTTGTTTAATATATATTAAATTTATTTTATATTATAATTTATTTAAATTCAAAATAATAACTCCCATTGGGAGCTAGTGGAGGGGAATTTTAACTCCTCCAACCAACTCACTATCATGTAAAATGGGGAAGGAAGATTCATTTTGTAGAAGCTTTCAATCCAATGCATAGGTCACTTAAAGAGAAAAGAGTTTTCTCTGCATTCTTCATATCTTCTTTTCTCAAGAACCACACTCTCACACAAAATCACTTCTCCCTATCAAATTAAGGAGCCCACACATCCTTGATTCTTCATCCAAAGAATAGCAAGAAAAACCAAGTGGTGGTGTTCCTTGTTCATGAGGAGGCATTTTCCAGTTCAAGGGAGATATGTGTTTGTGTTGTTCAGTTTTGAGGGAGAGAATTATGAAAAGAAAACCCTTCAAGGGTTAATTCTTCTCATCATTTTCTCTCTATAATTCTTCTCATCATTTTTTAGTTTTTCAAATTGAATTACAATGGCACAATCCATTCACATGCTTCCGCTATGGAATTCCATTCCTTCAATTGGTATCAGACCAAATTGCACCTTTGTTTTCATTTTCAAAATAAAAATTAAAGAAAATGTGTGTGGTTGTGTGTGTGTGTGTGGGGGGGGGGGGCGCAAATTGAGTAATGTATGTGAGTTTGCGTAATAGATGTTTACAAATGTTGGCACTAATATTTACAAATTTTTACTTTGATTTGATCAATGTAAAAGCTCGGTGTTTTGAGCATTTATTTTGTAAATCAAGTCTGTAAATTCGGGTTGCTTGTGGCGAAGTGTTTGTTGTGAAAAAAGGCAAAAAACAGAGGTGAAAGACAGATTTTCAAATGCATAGCCGAGAGGCTTCCGTGCAGATTTCTGCCATTCGTCATGTTTTATGCGCATTAAAAGTTTTTTACTGTTGTCCGTCATTGCTTGTACATCATAGAAGGGCCGTGACAGTTTTCCTTCAACATGAATGTGGCAATTTTCTTTAAGCACGAAAGTAGCTGCTTTCTTCTAGTAGTTGAAGGTAGTTTTTTTTCAAAAAAAAAAAAATTAAATTAAATTCATGTAATTTAATTTAATTTTTTACTAGGGTTCCAATATTTACTCTACTATTGCTATATAGTTAATATGCATGAGATTTTTGTTTAATAATATTAGTTATATGCCGCGTCTAGTATGTCATATAGTTTAAAATCTCATATTAGGATAAACATATTCATACATCATATTTAATATAAATGTTATATTATATGATTGCATGATATAATAAGCGTGCACCTGCACCATATTTAATACAAATGTTGCATGGATTAATAAACATGTCCGTGCATCATACCTTAAAATAAATGTCATATTGTATGATGAGATATGTTTGATTTTCATTAGTGATTAATATAATTGTTCTATTATATAATGAAAATAGAAATGCATTCAGCATGATATTACTTAGTAAATATAATAGTTATATTTAACTAATTTCATTAGAATGCATGTTATAAGTTTTAATAATTTATTAAAATATAAGTGTTATATGTTTAATGAGATAGATTGTTATAACAAAGAGTTGCATGCAACATAAGGTCTTAATTAATTTTAAATGGTTTAAAATTAATTCACTTAGACTTATGCTAAAATATTTATAATATGATTAGAAATAGGTTAAACTTTTATTTTTTTGTTTTAATTGAAGGAACTCTAAATCTAGAGTACCAATGAGAGAAAGCAGATCGTTCCAAACCCCATTGTGAAAGAACATATACATTTAAAATCAAACAGTACAGTTATGCATCAAGGATAAAATTACAACATGCTCCAAGTTAAAATACAAAGTATTGAGTAAACATACCATTGAAGAACTATTTCTTCTAGTATTTCCTCGATATAACAGCAATGTGTCCAACAACACGAACGCAACACACCTCTAGAATATCCTCGATTAGCAACAATCGAAACTCGATCCTCGACCCTCAAACAGCAACTCGACACCACCACTAGGCTACCTTGGTATTCTAGGTGTGAGAATCCAGGAGGTATGAGCTGTGTATGGATTTAGAAGAGGGATAGAGGAATTAGACGATCGGGTAAACGATTAAGTGGGCAATAAAAGGAATAAGCCTATCGTATAGACTTAGGTACTTGATCGTTTAGTAGCGAGTAACTATCGTATAGACAAACTCGATCAATCGTTTACTCTCTTAACAAGTTATCGTATAAATTTTACTTTTTGCGCGTGGTCATCGCCAAATGAAAACTCTTTTCATCTATATCCAAACGGTTGCCATAAACCGTCTATAACCTCCCACCAAGGTGATTATTGGAGAAAAATATAACTAAAACCAATTATCTCATAATCAATTTGTTATAAATAAATATAAATAACTAATTTATCATATTATATTTATAATCTATAGTTTTAATATTACATCATATGCAACATATCAACCATAGTTCTTTTTCTCCTTTATGGCATTTAATATAAATCATATTTATTAATTCCTCCAATCAAATAATGTATCGAATACATTATATCAATTGTATCACATATAATTGAATTAATGTAATTATATCATATATAATAAAATTCCCTCTTGTTAATTTGAACACTTCAAACTAACCCAAAAACTTATTCTCAACATGAATCCATTAAACTACCAAGGGGATCTTATGAACCTGTAGCTTGAAGCTCCAACGGTAAGTGAATGACTGATTACACTTTTTAGTCATGATACCAACCATCTGTTAACTGCCGAACACTCCACTAAAGACCGACAACTACACTCTTTGCACTACATATATATTTCTGTGTCCATCGAATATAACCAATCAACAATACGATGACCCTTCACAAATCACTCGTAAGTACAACTGGGCCAATTTGCCGTTTTGCCCCTACACTTATATCTAACTCCTTAAGTACCACCGATTCCTTTAATGAACAATACATCACAGTTCCACTATGAATAAACCCTTCTCGAGTCAAGAGAAGATGTGGCGCCACATTATTCAAGCCCCAGAATCAACCCTTAAGGGAGCCATTTATCTACTTACCCTTACTTTGAGGAATGAGTGAATTCCGTCTTGTGTAGTTGAGTTCCCAACTCCCCAATCAGATGAATCCCCAAAATGGTAGGTTTGAGTCGACGATCTAGCTACTTGCACCCATAAAAACCAAAGGATCGCCCTCATAGGTAGGAGTTCACAACTCACTCAGGATTAAGGTCATGTTACCTATGGTCATCCTAGTGAAATGAAAGTCTTTGTCATGAATGGCATTATATAACGAGATTAAACATTTTGTGGTCCGGTCTTATACAAATTTCTTTATATCGAGTATCCCTGCTCGCATATCTAATACACGAATAATCAGGATCATACCATTTATAGCACTTTACAACATTTGTAACACCTATAAAGTGAGCCACACTCGTAGTGTAACCAGGATAAGATTTTCATCATTTATCCATATACTACAAACCATTTAGGTTATCACTTAAAGCATGGTCTACTTGTATGTCTCCACTTGCTTAAGTTACAACGATAACCATGGATCTTAGTTTATTGGTTTGTGGTTAATGAAACTAAAATATCTCATATTTTATAGACTGAGGTGAATAAAATATCTCATATTATATATTACAAAACTTTTTTTTCATACATGTGTCTACAAACTACAGGACCGTACGAGATTTAGAGCATCAATCCCAACAATCTCCCACTTCTCCTAAAGCTAATGGGGTGTACAAGATAATCAAATTACAAGTACACAAAACAATAAACTATGGCACAAATGCCCAGTACAACATCTCACACTTGCCCTAGTATAGTCGCGGTTGGTCTCGTAGACCTATACTCTGCAGGTGACCCTCAAACATTATATCCGTGAGAGCCTTCGTAAACGAATCAGCAATGTTGTGCTCTGAAGCTATCTTCATGACAATCACGTCCCCTCGATGCACAATCTCTCAGATGTGATGGTATTTCCGCTCTATATGCTTATCGCGCTTATGACTCCGAGGCTCACGGGAATTCGCCACAGCACCACTATTATCACAATAAAGGGTGATGGGCCTAGACATGTCTGGAACAACTTCTAGATTAGTCAGGAACTTTCTGAGCCAAACGACCTCCTTAGCAGCTTCACAAGTCGCTACATACTCAGCCTCCATAGTGGAGTTAGCGATGCAACCCTTTTTTATGCTTCACCATACTACAACCCCTATGTTAAAAGTGAACACTAATCCTGAAGTGGATTTCTGAGAATCCTTACCAGTCTAAAAAATCACAGGCTGTATATCCTGTAAGGATCAAATCCTTAGACCCATACACAAGAATGTAGTTCCTCATTCTTCAAAGATACTTGAGGATGTTCTTGATGGCTATCCAGTGACCGTGTCCTGGATTAGACTGATATCTACTTGCTATCCCCACAGTGTAGCAAATGTCAGGTCTAGTACATAACATCACGTACATCAAACTGCCAACGGCAGATGCATAGGGGACTCGTCTCATTTCCTCATCCTTTTGAGGTGTCTTAGGATACTGTTCCTTAGACAATGTAACTCCGTGTCGAAAAGGCAAAAAGCCCCTTTTGGAGTTCTATATCGAGTACTTGATCAACATCTTGTCAATGTACGATGCCTGAGACAATGTTGCACTTTGTTCTTTCGATCTCAACAGATCTGAATACCAAGAAAAAATTGAGCTTCTCTCAAATATTTCATTTGGAATTGGGTCGCTAGCCAGTTCTTAACTGAAGTCAGTAAACATTCTCAATGAGTAGGATATCGTCTATATATAACACTAGGAAACTACTGAACTATTGATGATTTTCTTGTAGACACAAGGCTCATCAACTTTTTGATCAAAGCCATAAGATTTGATCATAGTATCAAACCTTATGTTCTAAGAACGAGATGCATGTTTCAGTCCATAAATGGATCGATTCAGCTTGCAAACCTTTTGCTCCTGACCTTGGGCTATAAATCCCTCGAGTTGCACCATATAAATGGTCTCCTCAAGATTGCCATTCAGAAAAGTAGTCTTGATATCCATTTGTCATATCTCATAGTCATAATATGAGGCAATGGATAGGAGGATGCAGATAGACTTCAATATAGCAACAAGCGAGAAAGTCTCCTTATAGTCAACTCCCTCTACCTGGGTATAACCCTTTGTCATGAGTCTAGCCTTGAAGGTTTGTACCTTTCTATCAGCACCCCATTTCTCTTGTAGATCCACTTGTAACCTATAAGTTTAAACCCATTAGGTTGATCTACAAGATCCCAAACTAAGTTGAAGTACATAGACTCCATCCTTAGATCCATGAATTTGACCCATTCATCTCTGTCAACATCCTCCATTGCCTTCATGTAAGACAATGGATCCTAAACCTCGCCATCAGCTACCAAAGCTAGGATTTCAGTTAAACCCATATAGCGAACAGGTGGGTTCGCAACCCTCCCACTACGTCAAGTGTTCCCTCAACTCTTTGAGGTGATTGAACCTAACTAGATGAATACCATCAACACTTTGTTGATGGTAGCAGACTCTTCACAACCTTCTTGTTGAAGTTTCAGTAGTTTCTTAGGAAAATTCACTCAACATGACTTTACTTCTTGGAATTGTGCCCCTCATCATATCCTCCCATGAAAAGTAGCATTTTTCAACATGAAACTTTGTTTCTTAGGATCATAAAAGTAACCCTCTCGTGTCCCTTTGGGGTAGCCTATAAATAGGCCCAGCCTCGAACATGGTTCCAATTTATAAAGATTAGTCTCAAGCACATGTGTTGGGCAACCCCAAAGGCGGAAGACGCAAACTAGCTTTACGCCTGTTCCACAACTCCAAATGTGTCGGAAAACACTTGAGAGGAACACAGTTTAGGATGTAAGCTGTAGTCTGCTAATGTAAAAAACCCCAAAACAAGTTCGATAAGGAAGCGTAACTCATCATCGATCGAACCATGTCCAACAAGGTTCTGTTTCTCCTCTCTGATACATCATTCTACTAAGATGTAACAGGTGCTAAGAGTTGGGAAATGATTCCATGTTCTATCAAATAGTTCTGGAACTCATAATCCAAAAACTCTCCACCCCGATCAGATCGAAGTGTTTTAATCTGTTTACTTAATGCGTTTTCAACTTCATCTTTGAACTCTTTTGAACTTTTCAAAGGATTCTGACTTATGTTGTATTAAATAAACATACCCATACCTCGAATAATCATCAGTAAAAGTGATGAAATACTCGTAGCCTCTCCTGGCTCACACATTAATCAGACCACAAAGGTCTGAATGCACTAACTCTAGAGGCTCTTTAGCCCTATAAACCTTTTCCAATAAAAGGTCTTTTAGTCATTTTTTCTTCAAGGCATGACTCGCACATAGGTAAAGAATTTTCTTCTAACTCGTTTAGAAATTCATTCTTCACCAACTTCTCAATCCTATTGAGATTGATGTGCCCTAAACAGAGGTGCCAAATTTGGTCATTTTCTTTTGGAGAAACTTTAAGCCGTTTGTTTTAAGTTACGACAATTTAAACATCTTTATGTTATGGAGGGAATTTTTTGCTAACAACCTTAGCAAATTCAAATTATTTTCCAGTTTAGCTAAACATATTTCAACACCATCTTTCATAATAAACACTTTATTAACCGAAAAGTTCTGGGTGTATTTACATTTAAGCAAAGAATTTACTATTTACATTTAAGCAAAGAATTTACAGAAATCAAGTTCCTCTTTAACTTGGAAACAACATATACATCATCCAAAATGATAGATCTATTTGTAAATTCAATCGGAGGCCTCCCACTGCCATAGCTGAGACGACGTACCCAGTGCCTACTCGCATCATCATCTCACCAGCCTCAAGCTGCTGCCAGGATCTAATCCCCTGAAATGAAGAACAAAAATGGTTAATGGCCCCAGAGTCTATAATCCAAGTAGAATCATCATTCACCACTAAACAAGTCTTCAAAACTAGTAAATCATATTTACCTTGCTTGGCCTTCTTCTTTTCCTTCAAATAGCGTGGGCAATTTCACTTCCAGTGCCCCTCCTGATTGCAGTGGAAACATTTTTTTCTTGTTAACCGGCAATGGTCGCCTACCCTTCGGAGCGACAGGTTGTGGGTTGGCCGGTGTCTTCCTCTTCCCCTTACTACCCTTCTTCTTCTTCCACTTACTAGTGCCGGAAGAAGAAAGTGCAGACTTAGTTCCTGAGGTCAAACCTCGGAGGAACTTTTTAAATGATGAAGCAACATTTGCCTCACCAACCTTTTTCTCCTTGCTTTTTAGCAAGGATTGGAATGTCTACAACTCGTTGAGGAGAGTTGTAAGAGTGTAATCAATCCTATTTAGAATAATATTACTTACAAAGTTTAGGAAGCTTTCTGACAATGTTTCCAGAATTATGGAAACCTGACTAGCCTCATCGATGCAAGACCCGTTCATCTCCGCCATATTAAAGTGGACCATCATGTTCACATATGTACCTTCCTTCATTTTGAAGTTAAAGATGAACTTAAGAGCATCATGCCTGAGCTGCATAGACAGTTGTCTGAACATTCCCCTCAGGTACTCAATGATCTCACGTGCAGTGACCATGGGCTCATGCTTCTTGGCCAAGACGTTGTTTAGGCAGGTCAAGATGTACAATCGGGCCTTCTCGTTCGCTCATGTTCATTTCTCATAGGCCTCTCAAACATTTCAAGTGGCATTTTGAGGTGGAATAGGAGGACACTCCTCCATAAGGACAAACCGGAGGTCATCGATGATAAGTATTGTGTTTATCATGTTCTTCCAACTAGTGTAGTTTTCCTCAATCAGTTTGTCGACAGCTCTATTGTACCCTAAGTGACATCTAGTTTGCAATGATGCCTCAGCGAGGCAGGACAAAAGTCACTGTTGAGGTGATCAAGTGCTTCTTCACTGGGATGAGACATTCCCAACCATTAGATGGAAATAACTCCTTGTAACTTACTCTAATAGTCACCATTATTCGGTCCAGAATTTGTTAACAACATTAATAATTATGCATAAGTGTAACCCCCTTATTTTAGGCCCTAAATCCTGCCCTAATGAGCCCATCATAAGGAAAAAAAAGATTAGGACAAGAGACTAAAGCAACTTTATCCTTTTCAGGAGATCAGATAAAGATTTGTGCAAATACAACCATCCTTTAGGGGGACACTCCTAGGGTGCCTCGAGGTGGTGCACGAAAACGTTATCCAACCTAATGAGAGAGACTGTGGGATATGTTGTCACACGTCCCGCTCCCGCTTACTATGAATATTCTGTCCATTCACCTTGGTATTGACCTACCCAAACACCATCCTTTAGGGGGACACTCCTATGGTGCCTCAAGGCCGAGGATAGATCTCACGGTATGAACTTTTAGGGAGAACGTGTAGAGGTTTAAGTGAAGTATCATATACCCCAAGTACCTCCCGTTGAATGTTCTACCTAGGGATTCATTAACTTAGTAAATCCAACTACTGATTTTAACTAAGTGGGTATTTAATTTGCTAAAAAACAAAACTTTCTTTTGATAATTAAACAAGTTTGAATCAAGTCTTATGATACACTTTAATAGACTATCATCAAATTTGCATGCATGCAACAAATCTATCTAATTCACCTTTCCAGGTAAGTTCTCAGGTAGGGGTGTTCCGTTTCCGTCAGCTTAAATACCCCAGCCCAGCTAGAACCTGCCTTAGACAAAAGGACCCTTATAGATAAATTTGGTACATATTTAATCTTTTATTAGTCAATTTAATCCTATTAAACAGAATTAAAAGATTAAACTTAAGTTTCTAATCTCATTAGAACCGTGATCTTAGGTCTATCTCAATCAAATTTTAAAACTCTTTTAAAACATGATTAAAGCCTAAATGTGCATGCATGTCTTTCTTATTGATTTTAGTTCTAATTTCATTAATTATAACACTTATAAAAAACAAAACAACTAAAAAGATCCACATTACTAAGCTAGACTAGGTCTTTATAACTTTTATAAATTGACCTAAGTTTCATGCTTCATGCAATGTTCATTCATTACTATATATAACTCTTATATCACTTGTAATGAACCAAGCATACATGTTTTCATACACCCTTATACTATAACACTTATAATATAAATATAATGCATCAATATGCTTAATGCATGCATATATTATAACTCTTATATTATATGATGTATGAGCATGCTTTAATGTAATTTAATCATGCAAGCTACTATATTATAACTCTTATTATATAAAGATGATGCATGAATAAATGCATAACATATGGTGGGTTTTAAAACTATATGGCATACTTTATGACATATAATTAAACATACATCACATGTACATTCATCAAAATTGATGGATCGGGATAATTAGCCTAAAAACCCGGAAAAGAAAAGCTATCTATTACATAAACCATCAAGTCAACTGGTTCAAATAGGTGAATCAGGTCTTGAACCACCGGGGCGAAGTCTACTTTGTGGATCGTGTAGTAGCTTTTTGTGATCGTCGAGTAACACTGATCTAGTATAAACGATCATGTAGCAGGGATCGAGTGCCTTTGACTATGCGATGAAGCATGAAAGCCACGCGATCATACAACGCACATCGTTTAACGCATGCCTAAACGATCTTGTAGACGACAACTATGCGATGAAACATGATCGTCGAAACGATCAAGAGAAAGCATCGAGTATCTCATATCGAGTGATTGAGTAGCCAGTAACTATGCTAGTTGAGTAGCCAGTAACTATGTGATGAGCATGCTGGCCTACTCGATCATTTAGTGCGTGTGATTATTTACAATGCATCGAGTATCATATACTCAGCGATCGTTTACCCCAAGCGTCTACGCGATCGAGTAGCCAACGAAACACGATCAAGTAAACTCTTTACTCGATCGTCTAGCATTAACCATGAGATCGTTTAGCAAATACTACACGATCATGTAAACCCTTTCTACACGATCACGTAGACAAATCTAAATGATCATTTAGCCTGGGCTACACGTTGCGACCAACATTTGGTCTTCTTCCTTGAAGTTAACAACATCTCCATGCGTTGAAGCTTCATCACGAACGACTCAAACAAAACTAAAACTTGAATACAGACTCGATAACAAGTTAATTATGCCCAAAAGCGTAGGGACTCTTACATATTAACTTTGAAATGTAAAAGAAAGCATTAAAACAGAGGTAATCATCTCGAAACATCCATCAATTCACATCCACAACTACATCTAACACTTAAACACATTGCAAACAACATAAAACTCACCAAGACCACAAATGTAATTCAATACATCAATGGACTTTGGAATATCAAAACAACCTGGCTCTGATACCAATTGAAGGAACTTTAAATCTAGAGAACCAATGAGTGGAAGCAGATCATTCCAAACCCCATTATGAAAGAACATATACATTTACAATCAAACAGTACAGTTATGCATCAAGGATAAAATTACAGCATGCTTCAAGGTAAAATACAAAGTATCGAGTAAACATACCTTTGAAGAACTATTTCTTCTAGTATTTTCTTGATCTAACAATCATGTGTCCAACAACACGAATGCGGCACGCCTATGGAATATCCTCGATCAGTAATGAGTGAAACTCGATCCTCGACCCGCGAACAGCAACTCGAAACCACCACTAGAATACCTTGGTATTCTCGGTGTGAGAATATAGGTAGTGTGGGCTCTCTATGGATTTGGAAGAGGGATGGAGGAACTAAATGATCGGGTAAACGATTGAGTAGGCGGAAGAAGGAATAAGCCTATTGTTCATACTTGGGTACTCGATCGTTTGGTAGCGAGTAACTATCAAATAGATAAACTCGATTGATCATTTACTCTCTCAACAAGTTATCATATAACTTTTACTTTTTGCACGTGGCCATCACCAAATGAAAACTCTTTTCATCTATATCTAACTGGTTAACATAAGCCATCTATAACCTCCCACTAAGGTGGTTATTGGATAAAAATATAACTAAAACCAATTATCTCATAATCAATTTGTTATAAATAAATAATAACTAATTTATCATATTATATCTATAACCTATAGTTTTACATCATATGTAACATATAAACCATAGTTCTTTTTCTCCTTTATGGAATTTAATAGAAATCATATTTATATTAATTCCTCCAATCAAATAATGTATCAAATACATTATATCAATTATATCACATATAATTGAATTAATTTAATTATATCATATATAGTCAAATTCCCTTTTGTTAATTTGAACACTTCAAATTAACCCAAAAACTGATTCTCAACATGAATCCATTGAGCTACCAAGGGGACCTTATGAACCTATAGCTTGAAGCTCCAACGGTACGTGAATAACTGATTAAACTCTTTAATCACGATATCAACCATCTGTTAACTGTCGGGCACTCCACTAAAGACTGACAGCTGTACTCTTTGCACTACATATATATTTCTATGTCTATCAGATATAACCTATCGACAATATGATGACCCTTCATAAATCGCTCATAAGTATGGGTTAATTTACCGTTTTGCCCCTATAGTTACCTCTAACTCCTTAAGTACCACTGATTTCTCTAATGAACAATACATCATAGTCCCACTATGAGTAAACCCTTCTTGGGCCAAGAGAAGGTGTGACGCCACATTGTTCAAGCCTAGGAATCAACCCTTAAGGGAGAAATTTATCTACTTACCCTTGCTTTGAGGAAGGAGTGAATTCCGTCTTGTGTAGCTGAGTTCCCAACTCCCCAATCAGACGAATCCCCAAAGTGGTAGATTTGAGTCGGCAATCTGGTCATTCGCACCTATGCAAATTAAAGGACCGCCCTCATAGGCAGGATCACAACTCACTCAGGATTAAGGTCATGTTACCTGTGGTCATCCTAGTGAAATGAAAGTCTCTGTCATGAACGATGTTATATAACGAAATTAAGCATTTCGTGGTCAATCTTATACAAACTCCTTTGTATAGAGTACCCCTGCTCGCATGTCTAATAAACGAATGATCAGGATCAGACCATTTGTAGCACTCTACAACATTTGTAACACCTACAAAGTGGGTACACTCGTAGTGTCACCAGGATAAGGTTTCCCTCCTTTATCCATATACTACAGACCATTTAGGTTATCACTTAAAGCACAATCTACTTGTATATCTCCACATGCATGCTTAAGTTACAACGATAACCATGGATATTAGTTTATTGGTTTGTGGTTAATGCAACTAAAATATCTCATATTTTATAGACTGAAGTGAATAAAATATCTCATATTATATATCACAAAACTGTTTGTTCATTCATGTGTTTACAAACTACAGATACGAGATTTAGAGCATCAACCCCAACATTAATAGGATTAAAATGAAACCATAAAAGATTAAATTCATAAAATATTTTCCTATAAGGAACCTTTGTCTAAGGAAGGTTCTGTTTAGGATTAGAGTACTTAAGATAACAGAAATAGAATACCCTTACCTGGGAACCAACCTAGAAAGTGAATTAGTCAAATATTTTATAGGCACATGCAATATAGGATTAGCATTTATTAGAAGTTTTTAATAAATAATGATCATATATTGTTAAACTATCCAATATAAGTGTGATATGGAGCAAACTAAGAAAGGACTTAGGTAAAATATTAGTCGAATTTACCTAAGTAATAAACCCTAGGTTCAAAACACTTAGTGGGAGGAAAAAGATATATACGATATGCCATTTTCATTTTATGCTATTCGTTAGAAATTCACACCATGAGATCTATGCTCGGCCTCGTGGCACCTTGATTTATGTCCTTCTTTCAGAAGGTGTTTGCATGGAATCAATCTCAAACTTCAGTAATGGATAAGGTCACTTCATTGTTTGCCCCAATCAGGTTTCCCCTTTGGTTTGCTCATTCGGATGAAACTCTAAGATCTAAAATGAAGGGTCATACTTACGAAAAAATTGTTAAGCAAATTAATAATTTCTTGCCTAAATATATGGTGACCACTTATTAAAAAAATAATAGTTATTCTGGTGTAATAATTGGTTGAGAGTATTTCAATTCAGTGAAAGAAGTGACTAACCATCCTTCGGTGACTTTTATCCTAAATCACTAAAGCATCATTGCAAAATTAGATGTCACATAGGGTTTATTAATATTTTGTTAAACTTTATTAGATTTTCTAATATAAATAATTTATTTAGTTTTCAGCAAACTTTAATATGACTAGCGTTACTATAGACTTGCTTTGTGCTGATAAACTAACTGGCGATAATTACACGACTAGGAAAAACACGATTAATATTGTACTAATCATTGACAACCTAAAGTTTCTCTTATTGGATGAGTATCCTCAGGTTTCTGCTTCCACTGCATCTCAAAATGTTCGGGATGCAGAGGAGAGGTGGATGAAGGCAAATGACAAGGCCAAAGCATATATTCTTGCCAGTTTAACTGAAGTCTTGGCTAAGAAACACGAGAACATGGTCACTGCATGCGAGATCATGGACTGGTTGTGAGAGATGTTTTACAACTGCCCACATAGATCAAGCATGATGCTCTAAAATTAATTTTCAATACTCGTATAAATGAGGGGACCTCAGTGTGAGAACATGTTCTCAATATAATGATCCACTTCAACCTGGTGGAAATGAATGGGCTTTCATTGAAGAGTTCAGTCAAGTTAACTTTATTTTGGAATCTTTACCAAACAGTTTCTTACAGTTCCTTAGCAATGTTTTTATGAACAATCTTTATTATAACCTTACCACCTTTCTAAACGAGCTATAGATTTACGAGTCTTTAAAGAAAGTCAAAGGACAGAAAAGGGAGGCAAATGTTGCTAGTTTCTTTAAAAATTTCCATAGAGGTTCAATCTCTGGAACTAAGTCTACACCTTCTTCCTCTGGCACGAAGAAATGGAAGAAGAAGAATGGAAAATGCTTTTAAATACTAAAACGTTCAGAATTATAACTACTCAATAGAAGAGACAAAAGATTTCTCTTAAAGAAACTGCTCATCTTTGGCATTTTAGATTAGGTCATATAAATCTTAATAGGATTGAAAGGTTGGTTAAGAGTAGACTTCTAAGCGAGTTAGAAGAAAATTCTTTACCTGTATGTAAGTCATGCCTTGAAGGCAAGATGACAAAAAGATGTTTTACTGGAAAAAGTTATAAAGCTAAAGAGCCCTTAGAACTTGTACATTCAGATCTCTGTGATTCGATGAATGTTAAGGTAAGTGGAGGATATGAATATTTCATCTCTTTTATAAATGATTATTCAAGATATGAGTTTCTTTATCTAATGCAGCACAAGTTTGAAGCTCTTGAAAAGTTCATAAAGTATAAGGCTGAGGTTAAAAATGTTGGGATTAGTGTCCTAAATCTCTTTGTTCTCGTAGTTTGTAAACTTGTATAAATAAATTATTGTTAATAAAAAAAAGTAATTTTATTTGTGCATTAACTCAATTCAATAAACTAAGATCCAAGGTTATTTTATGTAACTGAAACATATATGTAGTTGACATACATGTAGATCATGCTTAAGTAATAACTTAAATGGTTTGTAGTATATGGATAAGATAGGGTGCTTTATCTTGGTGACACTATGAATACGACCCCCTTTGTAATTGTTACAATTGTTATAAATTCTTACAAATGGTTTAATCTTAATCATTCTTGTAGAGACATATGAGTAAGAGTATCCTATACAAAGAGTTTCTATAAGACCGAATTGCAAAATGATTAGTTTCTCTTTGTAACACCATTACTTGAAGAGATTAACATTTCAATAAAGTGACTAAGGTGACTTAATCTTAATCCTGAAAGAGTTGTGAACTTCTGTCTATGAGGAAAATCCTATAAATAAAGTGTTTATTTCTAAAGAGTAGCCAGATTCACCGACTCAATATGCCTACCATTTTGGGGATTTATTTGAGTAGGGAGCTAGGAACATAGCTAAACAAGATGGAATTTGCTCATTCTTGATTCTAGGGTAAGTAGATGAATTGTTCCCTTAATGGTTGATTCCAGATCTTGAACAATGAGGGCCCTCACCCTCTCACTGTCCAAAGAGGGGTCTAGTTTATCATTGGACTATAAATAATTGTTCATTAGAAGGATCAATGGTACTTAAAGAATTAGGTGTAACTATATGGATAAAACGGTAATTTGACCCAACTATGTTTACAAGCAATTCATGAAGGGTCAAATTACTGTTGATTGGTTATATCCATGGACATAGAAATATATACATTGCAAAGAGTACAATTGATAGTCTTTAGTGGAGTGACCGATAATCAATGAATGTTGGTTAATTAATTAATCTCGTATCATTGGGGCTTCTAATCTATAGGCTATTAGGTCTCCTTGCTAGCTCACTAAGGGTAAATCAAGGAATAAATGGTTTTGGTATAATTTGAAATGTTCCAATTATTTAAAGAAATTTTTATATTAATATGATTAATATAAAGTGTAATGTATATTGATACATTATAGTTAATTGTGAATGTGATTTATAATTAATACTATGTATAAGGGAAGTAATATAATGTATATCGATACATTGTAGTTAATTTTGAATATGATTCATAATTAATAAGAGAGATAAATATTTGAATAAGATTCAAATTAATATAATGTAGTTAATTATAAATATGATTTATAATACTATATAATATATGAATATGATTCATATAAATACTATAGGTTAAAATTAAAATGAACAAAATTCATATTAAAACTATAGGTTGTGTGAGAGGATATCATTTGAATCAATTATATGATAATTAATTGTTAATTAATTAATATTATTTATATAATTTATATATATGTTAAATGGGATCTAATGTATATATATTAAATTAATAAAAAAAAATATCAATAATATTCCTTAGGGAGTTATTAAACGTTGGAAGAAGGGAGTTATAACCCCCTTTCTCCATATCTCTACATTGAGGGGGAAAAAAAGAAAGAAAAAACAGCAGAGGAATAGCAGTTCTGTAAGACTTACACAAAACAATAGAGACAACACTCTCCATTTATCTCAATCAAGAATTCTCTATAATTCCTTTACCTTTCCTAAAAAACCAAAGATCACACAATCTTATTCCTTGTCGGAGAATAGCAAGGAAGCCCTTTTGGAAGTGTTCTTGGTACACAACCTACGGTGTTTGTAGAAGGCTTTGCTATATGTTGAGGTTGTGGGAGAAGATCATGTTGTTCGTGACTTGAAGAGGAAACACCGTGAAAAGAAGTCTTCAAGGATAATCAAGATCTTTCTTCTTCTCCTCCCCTCAATAGTTAACATGCTTATAGAAGATTATAATGTTTATCCAATTATTCATTTGTTTCAATTTCTCTATTTTTTTGGTGTTGTTCCAAATTGAATTATGATTACAAGACGTTCACGTGTTTCCGCAAAGGAACTCTATTCCTTCAATTAGTATCAGAGCCAAATCATGCATTTTGTTTTCAATTTGAAAAGAAAATAATAGAAAAGATGGGTGCTTACTGCACTATGAATGTTTTGGTTTGCAAAATTGGATGTTTTCAAATTTGGCACTTAGTTTACTACTTTAATTTGATTAAAGTTGTAAGGGCCCATTGTTTTAGGCATTTATTTTATACAATTGAGTATGTAAGTCTGTTTCTTGAAGCTTCATCAAGAGTTGCTGAGGAAAGGAGATCAAAATCTCGAGCAAAATGGATTCAGCATGAAGCAAGGACATATGTTCTATGTTGGAGCGTATAGGCACAGTATTGTAATGTTGTGGTACAGAAGGCCTAGTGTCGTGATGCTTGAAAATAGCATTGTAATGCTAATGCTGAGCATTGCATCGCTATGAAGAACGTAGAATTACGCTATAATAAGTGCTCAGCCCAATGTTGAAACGCTCGGCTAGAGCGTTGCAATGCTCTAAACATGTGACGCACATGTACAGTTGGCTGCCAGTTCGTAGATTCGATCCTCATGAGCGATTTTTAGCAACAGTTTATTTGTTTTTTTGGATTTTATTTTGATTTAATTAATTTTTTAGGGTTTCCAAAATTCGGTTCATTTTTGCTGTTTATTTAATTTTACATTGATGTATGATTAAGTATTATTTGTTGCATTATGTATGCCATATGGTTTTAAAATCCCACCATAGAATAAACATTAATCATGCATCATATTTAATGTAAATGTTATATTATGTAGTTGCATGATCTTATAAGCATGACATGCATCATATTTAATATAAATATTATATTAAATGAATGCATATTTAATTAAATATATCCATGCATCATACTTTAATATAATTGTTATATATATATGATGGATATAGTTTTATTTTCATTAGTGATTAATATAAGTGTTCTATTATATGATGAAAATGAAATTGCATTGAGCATGTCTTTACTTAGTAAATATAAATGTTATATTTAATTAATGTCATTAGATGCATGATTATAGGTTTTAATATTTCATTACTTTATAATCGTTATAAGTTTAATAAATTAGATTAAAATCTATAATCAAGAGTTTCATGCAAATATAGGTTTCCATTAATTTAAATGGTTTAAAATTAATTCACCTAAACTTGTGTTAAAAATTTTTAAATATGATTAGAAATTTGTTGATCTTTTATTATTATTTTTTTTAATAGGATTGAATTGAAAGAATAAAAGATTAAATTTATAAAATATTTGTTTATAAGGGACCTTTGTTTAAGGAAGATTCTGTCTAGGATTGGGATATTTAAATTGATAGAAATGAGACACTCTTACCTGGAAATTGATCTGGAAGATGAATTATACAAATATTATATAAGCATACAATACATGATTAAGTTTGTTAAAGTGTTCAATAAATAAGAATCGTATATTGTCAAACTATCATAATATAAGAGTTATATTAGGCCAATTTAACAATAGACTTGGATAAATTTATTAGCTAGATTTACCTAAGTAATAAATCCTTGGCTTTAAAATACTTAGAGGGAGGAAAAAATGTATATGATATGTCGTTTTACCATCCACGTTCTCCCGTAAAGTTGACACAGTGAGACTCATGCTCAGCCTTGAGGCACATTGGGAGTGTTTCCATTCAGATGGTGTTTGCATGGGTCAATATCAAGATGGAGGAGACGTATTTATAGTAAGTAGGAGAATGATGTGTGTCAACATGTCTTATGGTCTCCTTCATTGATTTACACCGTAAGATCTTTTTGCATGGCTTCGAGGAACCTTGGGAGTGTCCCTTTTTGGATAGTTTGTTCATTAAGTCAATATCAGGGCGAACTCCAGAAATGGTAAGATCGTTTTAGTTATTCTGGTGTAATAATTGATTGAGATTATCACACTTAAGGAAAAGTTTTAAGAAAATTAATGATTTCTTGATCAAATCAACTGTGACTAATTATTATAGGAATAAGAGTTATTCTAGTGTAATAATTGATTGAGAATGTCTCAGTTTAGTGAAAAGGTGACTAACCACCCATTGGTGGCTGTTATCCTAAATCACTGAAGCATCATTGCAAAATTAGATGTAAAAGGATTCATTAAAATTTTGCTAAACTTGATTGGATTTATAAGAGTTACGCAAAAATCTAATATAGAGAAATTTACTTGATTTCAACATTATGTCAAATACAATTCTTTCAATGTTGGCCACTTTAAATTTGACTGAAGATAATTATACAACATGGAAAATTTTAATTGAAACTATTACTGTTGTTGGTAGCCTAAATTTCGTCTTGACAGAGGAATGTCCTCCAATCTCAGCCCCTAACATAACACGAAATGTTTGTGATGCATATGAAAGGTAAAAGCCAATAGTATGGCCCGAGTTTACATTTTGGTAAGCATGACTGATGTCTCAATCAAAAGATATGAGAGCATGCTCACTACACTTGAAATCATGCAATTATTTCAAGAATTGTTTGGGTGAAAGTCCTCACAGTTCAAGTAAAATGGGGTTTTATTTGATGAAACCAGTTATTTTAGCTCCCTAACTAAACTCCAGTCCTTATTGAATGTTGAGACAAATAGGGGAGGCAAATTTGCCAACTCTAGTGAAGTTTATCAAAGTAATTCGACCTCTGAGATAAAAGAAGGAGTTTATGGTAAGGGGTTTGAAGCTGATTCCACTATTCTCTACAAAATAAAGAAATCTAACGACAATAAATGTGATTTTCTTGTCTTGGAAACGTGTTTAGTAAAGAATGATGATTCTGCCATCATAAATGATTCAATGGCCACTAATCACGTTTTTTCTTCCTCATAGGAAATTAGTTTCTGCAGGCAGCAGAAAGCTGGAGAGATGACTCTTCGAATTGGTATTGGAGAGGTCGTTTCAGTTATTGTTATAGGCAGACTCAAGTTAATTTTGAACAAGAAACAATATATGCTTTAGATGACGTATATGTTGTTCCCAATATTAAGAGGAATTTAATTTCCGTTTCTTGTTTGATTGAACAAAAGTACTCTCTTTCCTTTTATGAAAATAAAGTGTTTATTTTTAAGAATGGGATTGACATTGGCTTTGCTTCAATGGAAAGTAACTTGTATGTATTAAGACTATTAGTTACCAAGGCTATCCTATCCTAAATACTGAAATGTTCTAAATGGCAACAACTTATTAAAAACAAAGAATTTCCCCTAAAGAAAACACCCACCTTTGGCGTCTAATGTTAGGTGACATTAATCTCAATAGGATCAAGAGATTGGTTAAAAGTGGACTTCTAAATGGTTTAGAAGACAACTCTTTACCAGTATGTGAGTCATGCCTCGAAGGAAAAATGACCAAATGACCTTTTATTGGAAAAGGTTATAGAGCCAAAGTGTCATTGGAGCTTATACATTCAGATCTGTATGGACTGATGAATGTAAAAGTAAGAGAAAGGTACGAATATTTCATCTCTTTCATAGATGATTATTCAAGATGAGATTTTTACCTAATACAACATAAGTTTGAAACTTTTGAAAAGTTCAAGGAGTATAAAACTGATGTTGATGGAACATAAAAAATGCATGCACAGCGGAAATGATGAAATCGACAACATTCTAATTGCATTAAAAATAAGAATAAGCATGCAAAGGGTTAGAGAATACAACCTTTAAAGACTCCACCGCAATCTTCCTCTCCTGAGCTCGATCGACACCACCAACGGAAAATCTCGCTATTTTTCGGTTGAAGAACACTGTTGTGGGACCGTTATGTTAGTGAAATAAGAGAATTTCACTATAGAAAGAAAGAGAGTAAAGGAAATGATGTGGAAGATTTTAGGTCAAAAGTTGAGGAAACATTAGTCTTGCAAATTCAAAAACAAAGTCTTTTGTAGAGAAAACACATGCAAAATCCCATTTTGCATGTCTTCCACCTCAAACTCCATTAGCATGTAATCTCTAGGTGTCAAGTTTGGGAAATGTCACTTCAATATCCACTTAGTTAGTGGAAAAATCCAACAATTGAATATTTCCACTAACTAATTTTTTTATTAACAAAATGAAATAAAATTTTCAAAATTTGGAAAATATTTAATTAAATAATTTAAATTAAATAAAAATAAACAAATTTAATATCACATATTAAATTGTTTAAGACACCTAGCTTTGATTAATCACATTAATCAAGTTTAAAAAAAATACTTTCATGCTAATGATCAAGTATACTCTAAAAAATAATTAATTAATTATTTGATTGTAAATTATATCTCATATAAAATGAAAATTTTCCTTAAGACCGAATTTGAACATTTCAAATTCTCACTTCACCTAGTTTTTCAACTAAACTCTTATCAGCTTGAGTTTCCCCTTTGCGCTGACAATGGAGTTTTTATTCCCGAACTTTTTTTATTTATAGAAAAGCAACGCAATGTAGTGAACGCAATTCTCCGGGACCGCTGCCACCCCCAAACTTAGAGATTGGCAGCGATCTCGCCGAAAAGCTAAAGACAAACTCAACAGGAATGTGGTAACAAATGTTTGAGCAGAGGTTTACGCATAATAAAACTTAGACTGTCAAATTTTAAAGAAGCTATTAAAAGTAAGGTGAGCCTTGCGATTTTTAGTTAGCGGATGTAGCGAATTATACGTACCATCATAGATGCATCGCAAAGGTAGACAAGTGGGTAAAAGAGAATTTTAAAAGGATAATGCGTACAAGATAACAAGAAAATAACCTTTGAGTAGAATAACACTTGCGACCATGCTTTAGAATTCATGCGGTTGAAGCCATGCGTTGAATGATGAAGATGATTCTTCCGTTGTAACTGCGCATCAAGGAGAATTATTGTCGCACGTACAAGGAGAAAACGCACCCCATCCAAAAAAGCAACCGCATATCCAAAATAACAATAAAAATAAACTAAACTAGAAATGCAAGATAAAGATAGAGTAGAAGACGTCCCTGAAGAAATTGAAGTGACGTTACCGCAAGGAGTCTTCCATGCAGGAGATTGTTCTCAACTGCTTAGGTCGAGGGGCTCGCCCTGACCATTGGAACTTCCAGCAATTGTTGGGTGCATGTTGGCCAGCACGCACTTATAACTGCCTTCAGTTCATGCAACTGATTGCCCTTCTATCTTGGGGTCAATATTGGCTTTCGGCGCATCGTCTACACTTCAAATATTGTTTATAGCTTGGTCACACAAGCTACAATTCTCCCAAGGTAAAAAGGTTGCTTGCGGAAACACAAAACTCAACAAACCATTAGCTACCAAGTCCCCGACAACGCGCCAAAAACTTGGTGATAAAAATTTGGAAGCATATATGATGCATGTCTTAGGCTATGCGTATGTTCTCATGCGTCGGTGGTCATGTGTTGGAGTGGAAAGTATTCGTTAATCTCATATGCAATGACCATGCATTCCTATCACAAGTTTTCTTGCCCTCTCGCCAAGTATAATGAGATTGCAAGTTTCTTGGGTGATCCGAGGTCGAACTCAGGGACCTGTAGCTAAATGTCATGAAGTAATGTGTTTTCGGCAAAGAATAAAAGAATTTGAAGGTTATTGGCTATGCACTACTCCTACTCCTAACTAACAGATTAAGCAATGGAAGTATGACTGTGAGAGATAGAGACACGACAACTGTTAACGTGTAATAAGATGCATGAAAAAATAGATCAAATGGCAGGGATGACTTCATCGCAACACTAAGATTGATTGCAAGGGTAACCCCAGCCAATGCAAGCTATGCGATTATACTACAAATACTTGACAAAGACGCATGCAATGTATATGTGATAGTGTCGAGAGGCCTTATTTCTAAGTCTCTATTCCCACCATATCCTACTTCTGGACGCATGCGATGTGACCGCATACTTTCATATCCTATCTATAGAGTGCATGCGCTGTGTAATAGAAAACTGAGCTTATTTCTAAGTCTCCATTCTTGCTTATGCGATCCAATATGCTCTCTCAAGTCTAGATTTGGTTTTTAGACTACTCTCCCAAGTATGCTTAAATGATGAATGATGTGCTCATAAGACAAGGTAATCACATAAAACATGGTTGACATAAGAATATTCCTATCCCTAGGAACACTGCTTACTTTGCTTAATACGTTCAACTACTTACCCTCTTGGGAAATTGGTCGCTGTTGATTCTACTCATAGATAAGCATTGCATCCGCTTATAGACAAGCGTTGCTACAGCTTCATACTAGGCAAATAGGATTTTCTCACAACACTCGCGCAACACACAACTCTCAGTGGTTTGTTACATGCTTCATATGTCTATGCCGCATGATTAAGTATGTGATACTCTAGCAGTCCTACTTAGTTGTGCAATGAAAGTAAAGGGTGATAAGAAGAGATAAATGAAGATGAAATCGAAGGAAATATAGAAATGCATTGATCACAAAATGTATTAATCTCTTAAGCCACAATATAATATAATACATAGATAGAAGAGAAATGGAGGGCCAGATGGAAGCAATATCTTGCTTCCATCAGATGTGTGTCAAGGCTGTCGGTGGTGCCATGGATAGGCGGTGGAGTAGTCTCTCTCGAGATCTAGCTCCGATAAGGCTCCAGTCATCACTCGAAATGGATGAAGGAATGAAGAACTCTCAAGAATATTTTCTCACACTTTCGTCTAGATCACAAGGATCCAGCTGAAGGTAGCCTTCAGGCAAGGGACCTTGGATAATTTGAGGTTGTACTCTAAGGCTTCTATATATAGAGCTTGATCGTCGACAACATTAATGGACCTGCTCTAAACCTGACACTCGCAACACGATGGTCCTTTTCTGAATCTCTACCACTTGCGACGTGGTTGGTGAAATGTCAACTTCATCTTGTTGATAATCCCAATGTATGCGTTCATGCCTACATTCCACAAACCTTGCGATCGCCCTTCCATTATGGTTATTACTCTGTAACCGCAATCTTCTTGCGATGACTGCATTCGCTTGATAGCCGCAACACCCATACGACTGACGTATGCGATCAGCGCATGCGATCGTCTTCGCAATAGTCTGGCTTCCGCGCATGCGATCGATTCTTGCATTTGCTACAAAAATAAACAATTGAATGCATAATAACACATAAAAGTGGGTTAGCCGAGATTCTTAATGCCGATTGACACAAGCTCGTTTTCTCATGAATTCTTAGTATAATTGCCGCTATTCTACTTAACAGCCCTCATAATTCTAAATAAAAGACTTATAATGATGTACATTTCTACCCGTCATCAGTTACTAGGGATTGAGCAAAATGGCTCTCCCTCATGTTTAGGCAAGGGAATAGAGGTGTTCTACAGGAAATGATGATAAGCTTTAATTCAAGATTTTATGTGCTATGATTTTATGTTCTTAAGTTTTAAGTTCCAAACCCTGAGAATGAGTAAGTCAATGCTTTATTATGAGTTTATAAATGCATGGTTCTTTAAAAGAAGTCACTCACTGGGTATTTAAAGCTCACCCTTCTAATGTTTTCCTCCTTGGGTGGCTCATCATGTCTTTATTAAGCTTGGATCTTATGTTTATATTATAGGGATCAAGGTAGAGCTTCGAGTGGTTGTTGTAAATAGACTTAATTGGATCTTTTAACCGTGATGTATGTAAATTAGGTGTACTATTATAAAAGAATATGTATGTTTAGGCTATATTGACCCTTTGGTAATGAACTATTGTGAGATACACTGTTTATCAGGTACTCGGAGCACAGGTTCATGGTAGTATGTTGGCAGTAGTTGTCATAAAAGGATTGGTAATTGCTGTTTTCACACTTCTTCTCAGGTTAGGAGGGTGATCCGGGAAGGGGTGTGACAGGATGTATGTTATTTTATTTTTGTTAATTGTAACGTATAATGTAATGAAAATGAAGATGCATGAAGCATGATAGTACTTTAGGAAAATATAATATTTCTATTTTTAAAGTATGCCATTAGATGCATGTATAGGTTTTAATTATTACATTAATTATTTATAGGTGTTATAAGTTTAATGAAATTAAAATTAAAATCTATAATGAAGAGTGGCATGCAAACATAGGTTAAATTAATTTTTAAATGGTTTAAATTAATTTCATCTAGACCTATGTTAGTAATATTTCTAATACGATTAGAAATAGGTTTTATCTTTTAATTTCTGCTTAATAGGATTAAATTGGATTAAATAAAAGATTAAATTTATAACATAATTGTCTATAAGGAACCTTTGTCTAAGGAAAGTTTGTTCTAAGGCTGGGGTATTTAAGTTGATGGAAACAAAATACCCCTACCTGGGAACCGACCTAGAAGATAAGTTAGGCAATAATGTTATAAGCATACTATAAATAATTAGGTTTATTAAAGTATTTAATAAATCAGAATCATATATTGTTAAACTATCCAATATAAGAGTTATATTGGGCCAATTTAACAATTAACTTAGATAAATTTATTGGCCTTATGTAATACTTCAATTTCCTTTTCACATTTCTCCCTAAATAGTTCACATCGTGAGATCTATGCTCGACCTCGAGATACCTTTGCTTGTGTCCCCCCTATGGATGGTGTTTGCATAGGTCAATACCAAGATGAATGGAGAGAGTGTTTATATAAGTAGGAGAGGGAAGTATGTCAACAAATCCCATGATCTTCTGCATTGGTTTACAGTAAACTTTCATACTTGGCTTCGAGACTCCTTTGCTTGTGTCCCCCCTATGGATGTTATTTGCATGAAAGTTTACTCAAACTCCATAAATTGATAGGATTTATTTAGTTTTTGCCCCAATCAGTTTTTCCCTACGGTTGGCTCATTGAGGTAGAACTCTAGAGTCTAAAATGAAGGGTAGTAATGAGATGTTATTTGCATGAAATTTTACTCAAACTCCATAAATGGATAGGATTGCTTTAGTTTTTGCCCCAATCGATTTTTTCCTACTATTGGCTCATTAGGGTAGAACTCTAGAGTCTAAAATGAAGGGTAGTATATTTTGAATGGACTTCAAAAGGGGAAAATTTAAATAAATGAATTAATTTAACAAAAGAAGTTTTTCTAATCTCGATAAGACTACTACAATGTAACTGATATTTTTTTCATTATTTGATGTATAAGACATTCATAAAAATACCTCGAATTTAAATTCAATGGTTATTATGAACACATATAAAACTTTTAAATTCACATTGTCCAATGGTTATTACGAAGCAGACACATTGTGACAGTCTCATTAAATAGTTTCCCCCTCTAGGTGAGTGAAATTCATCTTTTACTCCCAAGTTAGGAAAAAAACATGGGTTTCTTTTCCTTCTTATGAATTGACTACGACACAACCCAGGACACATAGGGAAAAATTTGACTCCACGATGAACTGAAACATGAAAGAAAAACCCACATGAAAAAAAAGAAGAACAGGACAGTAGACGACGAATAGAACAGCAGCAAACGGTCAGGTCACAACGGTCAAGCAAAGTTGTTTGAAACGAATAGCAGCAAACGGTCAGGTCACGACGAATAGAAGTTCATTATAGGCTGAGTTGAGGAGCTTGCTCTCTTTAAGACGTTTCGTGGCTCTGCCCAAGTGTGCAAGTAGGTCAAGAATACTGCCACGTTGTCCCCAGGATAAAACAGTCTAAAAAGAAAATTCGATCGAAAATGCATCGTCACTGATCGAAACACACACCATTTCTAACTAACTGTTCGGAAAATGGAAAATGGAGTGGAAAAATAGGAGAGGGAAACTGAAATTTTTTGAAAGGAAGTGAAAAATGAAGAACTTTATTAATGAACTGCTGATGGCCACGGCTTTTATAGGCCTTCAGTGTGGAACGATCGAGTGAGAAAGAGGCGGATAGCCTCAAAATGTGTGAGGGGTCGAAGAAAAACTGAAAGACACGCGCGGAGGACCAATTTCTTTTTTCGATTTTAAAACATAATAATAATAAAAATAAAATACTAATTTTATTTATTAATAGTAGAAGAATGATAATAATCACACGTTTTCCTCGCCCGATCGGACGATGGCGCATTTGGAACTTCCACCGAACCCACATTGGTCTATCTCCTCATTCCCTCCATAACATGGGTACCCCATGGGGCCCAAACCCAAATCTCAAGGTTGGAGTACATAAGGGAGGCTTCCAAATCAAAATTTTCCAATGTGGGATTCTCCAACCTAAGGTTGGTTCCCTCTTATTTTTGAAAATTAAAATTTAACCCAACAATCCCTCACTTGAAAAGTTAAACAAAAGAGAAAAAAGCTTTTCATCAAGCAGTTTCAGTCTATACAACATTATGCATAAACAAAGATGCCTTACGACTTGAACCTTTTCTTAGTGTAAATGATTCAGAATATACTAGAGTAACCCTTGGTTTTGAACTCTATCTCTAACAGCATCTCACACAGAGTGTCATTAGGGTGTAGTATGAAAGCTCATGCTTTAAGGCCTAGCATATGTATCCCGGTTTAGTGAAGGCTCTAGAGAGTTTGCCTAAAAACTCCATAGGAAGCGGCCCTCACTTCCACATTCACATAGGTGAGTTTATCAAGAGTACTCTTATAGCTAGGTACCCCATTTGTCATCAAGTATAGATCTCATTAAGAATTGAGTTCAACTTTTCTTACATTTCAGGATATCATGCTCAGACTATAAGTCATAGGAATGGAACTCTGTGTTTGGTTTAGCATGATTCACTATATATCACTCGTGATAAGTTATTACCCGTTGAATCTATTTCTTGGGATCTCTAGTCTACAAGTTGGGTTTTCCTCATCATTATTCATCTTTCTATAGGCATGAGTCCCATCTTTTCTGAGGTTCTGAAAACCTTCTCTTTGGTCAGTCCTTTCGTCAAAGGATCTGCCAAATTTTCATCAGTCCATATATGATCCACTCTAACTGCACCAGTAGTGAGAAACTCTCTAATGGTACTGTGCTTACGACATATTTGTCGTTTCTTTCCGTTGTAGTAACGGTTCTGAACTTTTGTGATTGCTGTAGTACTATCATAATTGGATCAATATGGCTGGTATGGCTTTTCCCATAAGGGAATCTTTGACAGCAGACTTCTAAGCCAGCCTGTTTCTTCACTAGTCGTCGCTAATGCTATCATTTCTGACTCCATCGTAGATTGGGCTAAAATAGTCTGTTTCTTAGACTTCTAAGAGACAGCTCCGCCTGCTATATTAAAGATATAGCCACTTGTAGCCTTTGAATCATTCGAAAGAGAGTTCCAATCAGCATCGCTAAACCCTTCTAGGACAGCAGGAAACTTTTGATAATGTAATCCTATGTTTTGGGTTTTCTTCAAGTACTTCATTACCCTTTCTATAGCATTCCAATATTCTTTACTAGGTCTGCTTGTAAACCTGCAAAGTAATTCTACAGCATAAGTTATGTCAGGCCTAGTGCAGTCAATAGCGTATCTAAGACTGCCTATGATTCTTGCATACTCAGATTGATTAACACTACCACCAGTGTTCTTGAACAACTTAACACTAGGGTCATAAGGAGTACAGGTTGGTTTACAATCAAACTAATTATATTTCTTTAGAATCTTTTCTATATAATGAGATTGATCCAAAGAAATTCCCTTTTCAGACCTATTCACTTTTATGCCTAAGATTACACTAGCTTCTCCTAAGTCTTTCAAGTCGAATATTGCACTTAATATTGATTTTACATCATTTATGACGTGCAAGTTCGACCCAAAGATCAACAAATCATCTACATCTAGACACAAGATAGTGCAGAGATTATTTTCAAACTTATAGTAGATTATGTGTCACTTTCATTAACCTTGAAACCTTTAGATAGGATAAGATCGTCAAATTTTTCATGCCATTGCTTAGGAGCTTGTTCTAGTCCATAGAGAGATTTATCTAATTTACAAACCTTATTTTCTTAAACATGGACTAAAAACCCTCAAGTTGTTCCATGTAAATCTCTTCTTCAAGTTCACCTTTTAGGAAAGTAGTCTTTACATCCATCTGATGTACTATAAGGTTATAAAGGGCAGCGAGAGAAAACAGGACACGGATTGAGGTAATTCTAGTGACAGGGGAGAAGGTATTAAATAAATCTACGTTTTCTTTATGTCTAAAGCCCTTTGCCACTAACCTAGCTTTAAATTTGTCAACAGATCCATCAGGTCTAAGTTTCCTCCTTAAGATTCATTTGCACCCTATTGCCTTGCAACTTGGGGGTAGACCTACTAAGTGCCAAGTCTTATTTGACTCAAATGAGTCCATCTCATCATTTATGGCTTCTTGCCATAGGTTGGCATCTACTGACGACAAGGTAGCTCTCAGATCTTTAGGATCTTCTTCTACATTATAGGAACAAACACTAATTTAAATTTGAACTATTCAAATCCAAATCTTAAATTTAATTTGAACATTTCAAATTAAAATTCAATTTGAACACTTCAAATTGATATCATTCCAAATTCACTCAATTTACTAATTCAAGATATTTATGTTTTACTAGCTAGTAGAAGGACCTTATGGACCTACAGATCATGAGTTTGAACGATTTGAGATTAATTGGCTAAAACTCTTTAGACTGGACTACAATATCCAAACTATCGAGTCACACCACTATAGCTCGATAGTTTCACTCTCCTCACATAGATATATTTATGTCTACTTGATTTAACCATAATCAGTAAGTCGACCTTTCACACGTTGTTCGTAATAACAGTTGAGTCAAATGCTGTTTTACCCCCGAAATTACGTCTTGCTGTTAAGTTCCACTGATCCTCTAATGAACCATTGGTTTTTTATCTAAACACTAAACCAAATCCCTCTCGAGCTAATGAGAGGGTGGGGTCACTAACCAAAAATTTGGTCAGGAAGTCATTTCCGAAATCTTTGGCAATTCTAGCTCTTTTGCTTCTTCTAGGTTCTAGGTCAGTTTCCTCTCTAGAGTTAGAATTTCTAACTAGGGTTAGACCACTTGATCCCAAGACCCACTATTCCTTAATTTAAAAGGAAATCTATCTTCAAAGAAGTTGGCATTATTTGACTCAATGATTACTTGGTTCACTAAACCATAGAACCTATAGGCTTTACTATTTTAGGCATAACCTATAAAGATGCACTCGTAAACTCTACTAGCCAACTTTCTACTTTTTTCTAAAGTAGGACAAGTTTGGTTTCTTATTCTTGAGAATTTCGTAAGGTGAAGTTTTGTTTTTAGACTTTGAGATTCTATTTAGGACATAACACATGGTAAGGATGATTTCACCCCACCAATAAGACGCGGCTCCTGAACCAAGAAAAATAACAACTGTTAGCTCAGCTAAAGTTTTATATTTCCTTTCAGCTTTTTCGTTCATTTCAGGAGAATAAGGTGCGGTCTTTTCGTGTAGTTAAAGAACTCATTAAAACTGTCCGAGTCGTACTCGGTTCCCCTATCACTACGAAATCTTTTAATCTTTCTATTAAACTGATTCTCTATTTCAGAAACAAAAAGTTTGAAGGCAACAAAAACATCATTTTTGTTTTTCAGAAAATATAAAAAAGTAAAATCGAAGCAGTCGTCAATAAAAGTGATGAAATATCTTTTACTGTTCCTAGTCAAGATGCCATCAAATTCACATAAGTCATAATGAATTAAGTCTAGAGGCTCAGAAAACCTAAGTACAAATTTATGTAGAGTTTTAGTAATTTTAGCCTGACTACAATACTCACACTTATCAAATTCATTCGTTGATAACTTAGGTATCATTTTCAGCCTAATCATGTTACTAATTAAATTCTTATTCACATGATAGAGTCTAGCATGCCAAACATTCATAGAACACAACATATACATAGAAGATTTCATTTTATTAAGATCTAAATTTAATTTGAACATTCCCTCTGTTGGATTTTATGTCCTAAAACTTCTAGTTTGTAATATCATATTCTTGTTCAATAAAGCTGTTATTGAAAATCTTTAGTAAAAATAAATTCTATATTCATGAATCCAATAAAGTAAGGATCCGAGGCTATTAAGTTTAAGTTTGAACTTTATGTAGTGACATAAATGTGGATCAAGTTCAAATATATAGCCAAAATGGTCTATAGTATATGAATAAGATTGGACGCCTTATTCTAGGGACACTATGGATGCAACCCATTTTGTAGTTAGTACAAACGATGTGATCCTAAACCGTTCATGTGGAGACATGAAAGTGGGTGCATCCTATGTAAAGAGTTTACATAAGACTAAACCATGAAATAGTCACTTTTTACATTCTAAACGCCGTTCTATGTATAAAATTGACTATTTCGTTAATTGATGACCTAGGTAACTTAATCTTAATCATGAGCTAACTATGAACTCCTATTCACTCAGAATTATCCTTAGATCTGCATAGGTGAGGGCAGCTCATTATCACTGGCTCAATAAGCCTCCCATTTCAGGGGTAAGATCAAGTGGATAGTTGGGAACATAGGGTGCAAGACAGAATTCACTCCTACCCGTTATAAGGATAGTAGATAGGTTGTTCCCTTTAGTACTGAATCCAGGTCTTGAACAAGGGGTCGCACCTTTTCCTTGGCTCGAAAGGGGTCCGGTTTATAGGTTGGACCTTAAACCAATTGTTCATTAGAGAATCAGTGGAACTTAAGGAATAAGATGTAGTCTTGGGGGTAAAACGATTTTTATGACCCAACCGAGATTACGAACAACCTATGAAGGATTAGCTTTTAAATTATGGTTATATCATATGGACACAAATATATCTATAGTGAGGGGAGTGCAACTACGAGACTATATTGGAATGACCCGTTAGTTAACGAATGTTGATTAGCTCCGTCTAAAAGAGTTTAGACAGCTAATCTCGGATTGTTGGAGCCCATGATCTATAGGTCCATTTGGTTCCCCTACTAGCTCATATAGAATAAACTTAGAATAGTATGATAGAATGATTTGCATTATTCGAATTAGGTAAAAAGAGAGAAACCGACAAATATATGTGATATAATGGTTGGTTTTCAGTTTAGAGATACAACTTTAATGATTAAATGTGATTTAAATATCAAGAATATGAATCGTTCATATTCGGAAGCTTGAAAATAATGGAAATGGTCAAAGATGTAAAAAGTCAAAGAATTGACTTTTGACTTTGAAAAGTCAAACTTTGACCGGCCTTATATTCAAATATAATTTTAATTTCGAGCAAATGAATACAGATTCATGCTCAGGAGGTCAAAATTAGTCAACACGAAAAAAAACATAAAAAGTCAAAATATTGACTTTTTGTCAAATTTTGACTTTGACAAAATGACCATTTTGCCCTTTGACTAAAGTTAATGGCAAAATCCAAACTTTTGTTGGATAATTCCACTAACAAGATAGTGGGCTAGGAATTGGCTTATAATGGAGACATCAAGCCCACTCAGATAGTGGATTTTGAGGTGTTGGGCTTTATGAATTTGTTTCATGCAATTTTTGCATGATTTTTTCCTATAAATTTGGGCTTTCAATTTGGATAAAGGATATTTTTTTTGACAATTTTGCCAAAATTAATTTCTAAATTGGGTTGAAAAAAAATCACCATTTTTTAGAAATATCAAAACCCAAACCCAACCCAAAAAAATCCATCTCCTATTTCCATCTCTTTCTCTCTCTCGATTTCTTCATCCATCGGGTCCTATAACCCAGTTTTAAGTCCAGTGGATAGTATGTCAGCTCTAGTGGTTGTCTGGTTCGTGTTCGAATGGAGATAGAGCGTTTCGGGAGCTTCAAAGGTAATATTTAAAAAAAAAAATCCTAATTAATTAATTTAAGGTTGTATGTTATTTTTGTGCAATTAGAGTAAAATTAGTCCTCAATTCCACTGCGCATGCCTATTTTTCTATCATATGGTATCAAAGCGTGTTTTAATTTTACTCAATTGCATGTCATGGGTATCAATTTATTAGATAAATTTGAGATTGGAAACTAAAATAGTTTTTAGGTTTTGGCAATTAAACTAAGTTTTTTTTTGTAGTTTTAATTTGTAATTGCTCACATGTTTATGAGCATTAATGTGTGGGAAAGGGTCTGTAAATTTGTTAGAGTCATTAGAGTTGAAATTAGGCTGTAATTACTTGGCTCTGGGAAAGAGGATAGCTTCAAATTTGGAGAAAATTGACTTACAGACCCGAAATTGCCACCAGACCCAAGACAGTGCTCCCAGACTCGACCCGTTGCCCTGATCCGACTCGCGCGCTCCGCCTGCTCCAGCTGACCCGCGCTCCAGCGTCTGTTGATCGCCCCTGCAAGCGTTGACCAACCAGTCCAGATGGTCTGGACCCGTTCTATTAAGCCGGTTTGATTGGTTCAACCTGGTTTTTGGAGTTTTTGGGCTGGTTTGAGAGTTTTTTGGCCAGTTCGAGTTGATTTAATTGTGTTTGAAGCTGGTTCGAGAGCAATTTTTTGTACTACACCAAATTATTATTGTAACAATCTAGTTGTTGGCTTAATTTAAGAGCAAAAACCAATCCATTTTAGGGTGTTTAATTAATTATGAATCTTGTTGTGCATATAGTATGATATATAGATTTAAAATCCCACCATAGGTTAACATGTACATGCATTTGATATATGTTATAATTGTTATAGTGTATATAATATGCATGTTAAGTTTTTTTTTTTAATATAAAATGTTATATTAAAGCATGATCATTGAGTATGGATGTATGTTATAGATGTATGATTCTAGGTTATAATGGTTAGAATTTTTTTTTATATAATTGTTATAAAATAACCTAGACTTTAAAATCTATAACAAAGGTAAAAGTTGCATGCTCACCTAGGATTAAATCGGTGCAATTTTAATCGACTTTTCTAAAGAGTTAGAATAGGTCGATTACTTGTAAACAAAGAGTTATTTACTTATCCGGGGAGATCTTGTCTAAGGTTGGGGGTTCTTAAGATGACGGGTTACGGAACACCTCTTACCTGGAGATCAAACTGGCGTCTAAGTCAAATAACCCTAGTTTTAATGAGCATGCTGAGAGATGAGAGGTAATAAAATTTGTTTATCACCTAGACATCATAGGTTAAAATCCAATATAAGAGTTATACATGGATCTATCACCAAGACTTGGGATATGTTTAATTTAGCTGAAATATATCTCTAAGTTTTTTTTTATACCCTAAACCGTTATAGAACACTTCAACTAGAGAGAAGTAGTGTACTTTTAGCTCCAGCATCCCTAAGAGTCCACATCGTAAGGTCCATGTAGGGCTTTGGGCTGTGCTTAGGAGCAGACTCCCTTCGGAGAGTGTTTACATGGATCAATATCAAGGTGAATAGGGGAAGTAGTTCATAGTAAGTGGGTGAGGGGTATGTAACAACATATCCCACAATCTCTTCCATTAGGTCGCACCGTGAGATTCCTATAATGTGCCTGCATGTCTGCAAGTGTTTTTACTAAATTAAATTGGTTTCTTTGTGATTATAGTTTTTCTAAAAGAATATGTTTATCTTTTTCAGCATGAATAGCTCGATAATTCAACTCTTAGCTTCCAAAAAACTAAACGACAATAATTATTCGGCATGAAAATCAAATCTAAACACAATACTGATAGTTGACGATCTAGGATTTGTCTTAACTGAGGAATGTCTTCAAGCCCCAGCCTCAAATGCTAACCGAACTGTTCGGGAAGCATACGATCGATGGGTCAAAGCCAATGAAAAGGCACGTGTTTACATTCTTGCTAGCATGTCTGATGTTTTGGTAATGAAACATGAATCCTTAGCTACAAAGATTCATTAAGAGAAATGTTTGGGCAACCATCATGGTCTCTTAGACATGAAGCAATTAAGCACATTTACACAAAGCAGATGAAGAAGGGGACCTCTATTGGAGAACATATCCTGGACATGATGATGCACTTCAATATCGCTGAAGTAAATGGCAGACCCATTGATGAGGCTAATCAGGTTAACTTTATCTTACAATCTCTTCTGAAGAGTTTTATACCTTTTCAGACAAATGTGTCTTTAAATAAGATAGAATTTAACCTCACTACCCTTTTTAACGAGCTCCAGCAATTCCAAAACCTTACTTTAGGTAAGGGGAAGGAAGTGGAAGAAAATGTTGCTACCACTAAGAAAAAATTTATAAGAGGATCGCCCTCTAAAAACAAAGTTGGACCCTCTAAAGCTCAAATGAAAAATAAGGGGAAAGGATAGGCTCCCAAGATAAGAAAGGGAAAGAAGGATGCAGATAAAGGAAAATGTTTCCACTGTAACCAAAACGGGCATTGGAAGAGAAATTGCTCGAAGTACCTTGCAGAGAAGAAAGCTGAGAAAACGGCACAAGGTAAATATGATTTACTGGTTGTTGAAACAGGTTTAGTGGAATATGATACTTCAACCTGGATACTAGATTCAAGAGCCACTAATCATATTTGTTTCTCATTTCAGGAAACTAGTTCTTAGAGAAAGCTTGAAGAAGGTGAGATAACCTTCAAAGTTGTAATAGGAGAGGTTGTCTCAACTGAAGTAGTGGGATATTTGAAGTTATTTTTTGAATATAGATATCTAGTACTTAAAAATGTTTTGTATGTACATCTTATGAAGAGGAATTTGATATATATCACTTGTATTATAGAACAATTATATACAATATTTTTTAATATAAATGAAGTTTTCATTTTTTGTAAAGGTATTCAAATTTATTCTACTACACTTGAAGACAACTTATATAAGTTAAGACCAACTAGAGAAAATTTTGTTTTAAATACAAAAATGTTTAGAACATTAGAAACTCAGAATAAAAAACAAAAGGTTTCTTCCAACGCCTATCTATGGCACCTAAGACTTGGTCATATAAATCTCAATAGGATTGGGAGATTGGTCAAGAGTGGACTTTAAGTCAGTTAGAAGATAACTCTTTACCTCCAGGTGAATCATGTCTTGAAGGAAAGATGACCAAGAGATCTTTTTTTAGGAAAAGGTCTCAAAGCCAAAGTACCCTTAGAACTCGTACCCTTAGAACTCGTACATTCGGACCTTTGTGGACCAATGAATGTCAAGGCTCGATGTGGGTATGAATATTTCATCAGTTTTATTGATGATTATTCAAGGTATGGTCATGTCTACCTGCTTCATCACAAGTCTGATTCTCTTGAAAAGTTCAAAGAATATAAGGCTGAAGTTGAGAATGAATTAGGTAAAACAATAAAGACACTTCGATTGGATCGAGGTGGAGAGTATATGGTCATATGATTCCAAGACTATTTGATAGATAAAGAGATCCAGTCATAACTCTCTGCACCTAGTACGCCTTAGCAGAACGATGTATTAGAAAAAATAAACCGAACCTTATTAGATATGGTTCGCTCTATGATGAACTATGCTCAATTTCCTGATTCCTTTCGGGCATATGCACTTGAATCTACTGTCCATATTTTGAACAACGTTTCCTCTAAAAGTGTTTCAGAAATACCTTATGAGCTATGAAAAGGGCGTAAAAGTAGTTTATGTCACTTTAGAATTTGGGATTGCCCAGCACATGTGTTGGTACAAAATCCATGAAATTGGAACATCGTTCAAATTATGCCTATTTGTAGGTTCTCCAAAGGAAACAAGGGGTGGTGTGTTTTATCATCCTTAAGAAAACAAGGTATTTGTATCAACAAATGCCACATTCTTAGAGGAAGACCACATTAGAAATCATCAACCACGCAGTAAAATAGTGTTGAAAGAAATTTCAAAAGACACTACAAATATACCTAGTTCATCTACTAAAGTAGTAGATAAAGCTAGTATTTCTGGTCAATCACATCCTCTCTAGAGTTGAGAGTGCCTCAACGTAGTGGGAGAGTTGTTCATCAACCTGACCACTATTTGGGTTTAGCTAAAACTTAAATCATCATACCTGATGAGGGCGTAGAGGATCCATTGACCTATAAATAGGAAATGAATGATGTGAACCATGACCAGTGGATAAAAGCTATGGACCTCAAAATGGAATCAATGTACTTTAATTCAGGCTGGACTCTTGTAGATAAACCAAGTGATGTGAAACCAATTGGTTGCAAATGGATCTACAAGAGAAAACGAGATCAAGCCAGTAAAGTATAGACTTTTAAGGCTCGACTTATGGCAAATGGTTATACCCAGATAGAATGAGTGAACTATGAAGAAACTTTCTCTCCCGTTGCCATGTTAAAGTTGATAAGAATACTCTTATCCATTGCAACTTTTTATGACTATGAAATTTGGCAAATGGATGTTAAGATAGCCTTTTTGAATGGCAATCTTGGAAAGAGTATCTATATGGTTCAACCAGAGGGGTTTATAGTTCAGGGTCAAGAACAAAAGGTTTGTAAGCTTGAGAAATCCATTTATGGATTAAAACAAGCTTCTAAATCCTGGAATATAAAGTTTGATACTGCAATTAAATCTTATGACTTTGAACAGAATGTTGACGAGCCTTGTGTTTTTAAAAAGATCATTAATTCTGTTGTAGTGTTCTTGGTTTTATATGTCAATGATATTTTACTCATTGGGAATGATGTAGGATATCTTACTGATGTCAAGTAATGGCTAGATACATAATTCCAAATGAAAGATTTAGGAAATACGCAGTATATTCTTGGGATCCAAATTGTTTGGAATCGCAAGAACGGGATATTAGCCATGTCTCAAGCATCTTATATAGACAAAATGTTGTCTATATATAAAATGCAAAATTCCAAAAAGGGTCTATTGCCTTTCAGACATGGAATTCATCTGTCAAATGAACAATGTCCTAAGACACCCAAGAAGTTGAGGATATGAGAAATATTCCCTATGCTTCCGCTGTTGGAAACCTGATGTATGCAATGTTATGTACTAAACCTGGCATATGCTACTCAGTAGGGATCGTCAGTAGGTACCAGTCTAATCATGGACATGATCATTGGACTGCCGTTAAGAACATATTAAAGTATCTCAGGAGAACTAGGGACTACATGCTCGTGTATAGTGCTAAGGATCTGATCCTTACTATATACACTGACTCTGATTTCCAAACTGATAAAGATTCTAGAAAGTCTACATCTGGATCAGTGTTCATTCTTAACGGAGGAGCAGTAGTGTGGAGAAGCGTAAAATAGACCTGTATAGCTGACTCCACAATGGAAGCTGAATACGTAGCTGCTTGCAAAGTAGCAAAAGAAGCAGTATGGCTGAGGAAATTCTTGGCAGATTTGGAAGTTGTTCCAAATATGCATCTACTCATCACCTTGTATTGTGACAACAGCGGTGTAGTTGCAAATTCAAAAGAACCTCGAAGCCATAAACGGGGAAAGAACATTGAACGCAAGTACCACCTTATCCAGGAAATCGTATACCGTGGTGACGTTGTAGTGACCCAAATACCTTCTGAACAAAACATTGCTGATCCTTTTACAAAAATCCTCACAACTAAAGTTTTTTAGGGTCACCTACAGAGTTTAGGTCTACGGTATTTCTAAACTAGGACAAGTGGGAGATTATGTTGGGTGTGAATGCCCTAGTTTCTTGTATTCATATGTTTATTGTACTCATATGTAATATTGACTTCTCACAATTAAATTCAGCATTGTTTGATCCTACTAGGAGTTTTAATCCAAGTAGGAGTTTGTTGGATTTTATGTCCTAAAACTCGTAGTTTGTAATATCATATTCTTATTCAATAAAGCTGTTATTGAAAATCTTTAGTAAAATTAAATTCTATATTCATGAATTCAATAAACTAAGGATCTGAGGCTATTATGTTTATGTTTTAACTTTATGTAGTAACATAAATGTGGATCAAGTTCAAATATATAGCAAAAATGGTCTATAGAATATGAATAAGGTTGGGCGCTTTATTCTAGGGACACTATGGATGCAACCAATTTTGTAGTTAATACAAACGAAGTGATCCTAAACTGTTCATGTAGAGACATGAAAGTTGGGGCTCCTATGTAAAGATTTTACATAAGACTGAACTATGAAATAGTCACTTTTTACATTCTAAACGCCATTTTATGTATAAAACTGACTATTTCGTTAATTGATGACCTAGGTAACTTAATCTTAATCCTGAGCTAACTATGAACTCCTGTTCACTCGGAATTATCCTTAGATCTGAATAGGTGAGGGCAGCTCATTATCGCTGGCCCAATAAGCCTCCAATTTCAGGGGTAAGATCAGGTGGATAGCTAAGAACATAGGGTGCAAGACGGAATTCACTCCTACCCGTTATAGGGATAGTAGATAGGTTGTTCCCTTTAGTACTGAATCCAGGTCTTGAACAAGGGGCCCTACCCTCTTCTTGGCTCGAGAGGGGTTCGGTTTATAAGTTGGACCTTAAACCAATTATTCATTAGAGGATCAGTGGAACTTAAGGAATAAGATGTGTCTTGGGGGTAAAACGGTTTTTATGACCCAGCCAAGATTACAAACAACCTGTGAAGGATTAGCTTACTAATCATGATTATATCATATGGACAAAAATATATCTATAGTGAGGAGACTGCAACTACCGGACTATAGTGGACTGACCCGTTAGTTAACGAATGTTGATTAGCTCCGTCTAAAAGAGTTTAATCGGCTAATCTCGGATCGTTGGAGTCCATGATCTATAGGTCCATTAGGTTCCCCTACTAGCTCACATGGAATAAACTTAGAACAATATGGTAGAATGATTCGAATTGTTCAAATTAGGTGAAGAGAGAGAAACCGACAAGTATATGTGATATAGTGGTCGGTTTTTAGTTTAGAGATACAGCTTTAATGATTAAATATGATTTAAATATCAAGAACATGAATACGCTCATATTCGGAAGCTCGAAAATAATGGAAATGGTCAAAGATGTAAAAAGTCAAAGCATGGACTTTTGACTTTGAAAAGTCAAACTTTGACCAGCCTTATATTCAAATGTGATTTGAATTTCGAGAAAATTAATATGGATTCATGCTCGAGAGGTCAAGAGAGGTCAAAATTAGTCAACATGGAAAAAGTCATAAAAAGTCAAAATGTTGATTTTTCTGTCAAAATTTGACTTTGACAAATGACCATTTTGCCCTTTGACTAAAGTTAGTGGGAAAATCCAAACTTTTTGTTGGATAATTCCACTAACAAGATAGTGGGCTAGGTGTTAGCTTATAGTGGAGACATCAAGCCTACTTAGATAGTGGATTTTGAGGTGTTGGGTTTTTATGAATTTGTTTCATGCAATTTTTGCATTGTGTTTTTCTATAAATTTGGACTTTCAATTTTGATAGAGGACTTTTTTTGAAAATTTTGCCAAAATTAGTTTCTAAATTGGGCTAGAAAAATCACCATTTTTTACAAATATGAAAACCCAAACCCAACCCAAAAAAATCCATCTCCTATTTTCATCTCTTTCTCTCTCTCGGTTTCTTCATCCATCGGATCCCTCAACCCGGTTCTGATTCCAGAGGATAGCAGGTCAACTCTTGTAGTTATCCGGTTCGTGTTCGGGCGGAGATAGAAGCGTTTCAGAAGCTTCAAAGGTAATATTTCAAAAAACCCTAATTAATTAATTTAGGGTTGTATGTTATTTTTGTGCAATTAGAGTAAAATTGGTCCTCAATTCCACTGCGCATGCCTATTTTTCTATCACCCTCAATTGTATACCCTTTTCCTACGAATACATTATTTTTGGTAAACGTATATAAGTCTACCCTTATAGTTTAAGTAAACTCGACTTTGTTGAGGAGATAGCCTGAGACCAAATTCTTTCTTATCTCCGGAGTGTGCAGGATGTCCTTTAACGTGAGGGTCTTCCAAGAGGTAAACTTCAATTCCACCTCGCCGATTCCAGCAATTTTCGTTGAATGGTGATCCCCCAATTGAATATTCTTATCCTTTGTTTTAGTATAAGTTTTAAATAGACTAAGGTCGTGATAGACATGGTGCATAGCGCCAGTTTCTATCCACCACCCTTCACAACCACTGATCACATTTACTTGTGTGATCATGGTGACTAACGGTTCTTCTGTCAAGTTCACCTGACCAGCAGGACGACATATGTTCCTACAGTTTCTAGCCATATGCCCAGGTTTATTATAATTAAAGTTGAGAAATTGTACCGTTTTCTCCTGAAGGGGGCTTCTATTTTTTCTGTTGGTTATGGTTGTTGGAGCCACGATTCTGATATTTCCTCTTTGTCCCCTTAGATTTTTTGTCAGGTTTTACCACGGCGGAGGCGGGTTTCCCAGGTACTACATTCACCTCCTCCCTCTAGTCCTTCTTTCGATCTTCCTCCTCGATCCTTAGCTGGGTGATAAGACTTTCCAAGGAGAACCCCTTGGTTTTATGCCTTAAAGTATTCTTAAAGTATTTTCACATAGGAGGCAATTTACCAATAATAACATTAACTTGGAATTGTTCGTCTAGAGGCATACCTTCAGTAATTTTTGCGTAGGCTATCTTCTAGAGTTCATAGGACTGGGCCTCCACAGATTTTTCATCTGTCATCTAGAACTTGAGATAACGGCTGACAGCATATTTCTTCGACCCAGCCTCCACGGTGTCGTACTTCTTTTGCAAGGCATTCTAGACCTCCTTCGATGTCTTCATTGTACTGTAGTAGTCATATAGATCATCAATCGAACCATTTAAAATAAAGTTCTTACAAAGAAAGTCTTTCTCTTCCTAGTCAGCAACTTCTTTTATCTGTTGTTCAGTTGGTTCTTCTATAGGGACGATCAGCTTATCTCTAATACAAGTGTCGGTAACTTTCTTGACGATACGAAAGAACAGCATCTTCTGCTTCCACCGTTTGAAGTTCGCTCCTTTGAACCGAAATGGACAATTAAGGTCAGATGTCATAATGTCTTTGTTGCTAGTGAAGGCCATTAGTGGCAGAAAAACGTCTTAAAATTTTTGGAAATGACAAGACCCTTAAACGACAAACAGGACAACAACAAACGGTCAGGTCACGACGGTCGAGCAAAGAATAAACCCTGCAAAATAGAAGCTCGTTATAAGCTAAGTTGCAGAGCTCGCTCTTTTTAAGATGTTTCGTAGCTCTGCCCCAAGTGTGCAAGTAGGTCGAATACTACCACGTCATCTCCAGGATAAAACAGCCTAAAAAGAAAATCCGATCGAAAATGCACTGTCACCGACCGGAATACACACCCTTTCTGACTAACTGCTCGAAAAACAGAAAGTGGAGTGGAAAAATAGGAAAGGAGAACTGAGAACTTTTGAAAGGAAGTGAAAAATGAAGAACTGTATTAATGAACTACCGAAGGCCACGCCTTTTATAGGCCTTCAGCGTGGAACGGTCGAGTGAGAAAGAGGCGGACAACCTCAAAACGTGCGAGGGGCCAAAGACTCGCGTGGAAGAGTCGGTCGGAAGACTCGTTGGAAGACACGCATGGAGGACCAATTTCTTTTTTCGGTTTTAAAACATAATAATAATAAATAAAATAATAAAATAATAATTTTTTTTATGANATAAATAAAATAATAAAATAATAATTTTTTTTATGAAAGAGAATAATAATAAATAAAATAATAATTTTTTTTATGAAAGAGAATAATAATAATCACATACGAGCGTCTCGCCCGACCGGATGGACACCGGCAGTGCGCGTATGAGACTTCCACCAAACCCACATTGGTTTATCTCCTCACTCCCTCCAAAACATGGGTACCCATTGGGGCCCAAACCCAAAGCTCAAGGTTGGAGTATTTCCAAATCAAAATTTTTCAATGTGGGATTCTCCCATCAAAGGTTAGTTCCCTTTCCTTTTTATAATTAAATTTTCACCCAACAAATTTCGAAGAATGAATGAATGAAATCAAACAAGTCATTCTCATAACAAACAAAAGGTTGCACCATAGTCATCAATTAACGAAAAGAAAGATGAAGGGAAAAAAAAAAGTCGTACAAATACTTGGGGCACCCGTCGATCATGTGTCTCGCTCAACACAATCGTGTACCTTACGCCTCACGTAACCATGTCACGCACTCTTCTTTTCTTCCTGCTTATTTTTCTTCTTATTCTTCTTTTTGGTATTTTAATGCAAAATTACTCTAGTACAACCTTTTTGTTTGTTAGTGAATGGCCTGTTCAACTCGGCTTGATGTTGGTAGCATAGGTTTGTAGTCTTTTTGTCGACATGAAGAAGATCTATCTCCATGGAGAAAAGTTCATCTAAATTTCAACTCTTTTTTTTTCAGTTGAGTTTTTGCTTAATGTCATGGTTTATGGTAAAAAAGAAAAGGAAAGATAAGAAAACTCATGTTTTATTTAACCTGATGAAAGAAGGAAAAAAGAAATTACTCTTAAGTTTTGAGTTTAATTTCTATTTAGTTCTTAAATTTTCAAATTTTCTTACCCTCAAGTCTTTATTTATGCTTACTTTGGTATTTAAGGTTAACAACTTTTATTTAACTAATTTACAATAATTATGATGTGAATATTTTTAATTGATTTTAATAGTGATTAAAAATCAGTAAAAACTAATTTAATTCTTTTAAATTAATTAATGAACATTGACATCAAGTCTAACGACCCGACTTTTCTAACATTTACTAATAAGATGTTACTACATACATGCATGGACCTCAGATAAAAATTGTTTAACTCTTTACACAAATAAAAATAAAACGATCTCATATGTCAAATAAAATTGATAAAATTTCACTAAAACAAGTTAAAACATTTGTTTGAGGTCACCCTAAAAAAATAAAAGATAAAATCATAAGAATTTAAAAGTTTAACATACAAAAGCTAAATTTCAAATTCTAAGACTCGTTTCAAGCATGAAAATATGAAAATATGAAAATATTAGCGAAAGCATCTGTCTGGTCCCAATAGCACGATTACAGATTCTTTTTGTCATTTATCGGTTTGTCCTTGTCCTTGCCTGAAAAATATAACATAGTAAAGGGTAAATATAAAAATACTCAATCAGTAACCCCCATTATTAGATTCGGGCTATTCATTTATGTCTATTAAATGAAACATACTAACGGGACATGCAAACATCAACTAATCGTGGATGGTCATCTAGTGAATAATTAAATCTATCCTACTATAGATGAGATATACCCACAAACCTCTAGTGAATCTCAAAGTAAACACAAATCTTTGGGAATCTCGAAAGAAACACAAATTTCTAGTGAATCCCAAAAGAAACACCAACCTTTATGAATTCTGAAGGGTCCCGCACATACACATAATAGTCTCATAAACATAAGTCATAAATACATATCAGTCATATGTCCATATCATGCTCATAAACCTCTTTATTTCTATAATATTTCATGCTTTTCAATATGACAAGTCATTCATAAGCATACTTACTAAATTACTTGACACTTAAGACGATTTTAGTAGTAAGATTAGTTACCAAATATAATATCCAATCACAACACTCACTCATTGGCCTGGAAGAAATCTTTTAAGTCAAAACCCTAAATTATAATGCAATTTAATTAATGCAACCTTCAGAACCTTAATCCAAAACTTAACCTCGATTGAAAGACTACAAACACTTACCTAAATATGCAGTTTGCTTCAACTCCCCTATGAAACGTCAATCACAAATCCACTCTACACATAACCATGATAAAGGGTTTCAAACCCAAATCCACAATCAACAGCACAAGTATTCATACCAAACCAAATGTGTATTCACAAATTAGCAAGAACTAAAAAGAAATTCACCAAGAATTCGCCCAAACGCCCACATTTCTTGTTGGACACTAACTTGAAATACCCGCAATCTTCAACCCGGCGAAACCTTCGGTGAGCCCACTGGATGGCACCGGCGCGACCTGCACACCAATGACTCCACCGGTAGCGACGGAAAGGTTGAATCGGCGAACAGCGACGTTCCACTTACAGCTGGGCCCGCGAATGAACGACAAAATGCGTCTCCCGGCGAGATTCGAGGTTGGCAACAGTGGACGGTGGTCTGGGCGAAATGACGACGTCACTGGCTGGAGTTCGCGTGAGAAGAAGAAAACGCAAGGATATCTGGCAGCACAAGGAAGAAGAAGAAGAAGAAGAAAAAAAAAAAAAAAAAAAAAAAGAATTCCTTTTTTCCACTCGTACGCTTACCTAAAGGGTTTCAAACAAATATATATATATATATATTTCCTCTCTTTTTAACTCTGTAGATCAAGATTTAATTCCTTCCAAAATTCCAAATCCCCAAATTATCTTAATCCACTTTTCCTTATGTTAAATTCAAATTTCTCAATCTTTTCAGATGTCACTTAATGAGAAATTTTAGACCAATGTTTCCACGTCATTTTTGAAATACAAATAATCAAATTTGGGATCAATTAAAAGTTGACATATGTCCTAAATTAAAATTGAAGACATAAATCAACTAATTCTGATAATGTCATATGTTTTTATTGAGAAAATTTAGAATCTTGTTGCTCTAAGCTTACTATGATTATGTAATTTGGTGCAAACTTAAGCTCAATGGTCCATACACTAAACTAATCATGCACTAATGTATGCAAGTGTGCGCTCCTATCGCAAGTTTTCTTGTGACTAACCAAGTATATCAAAGTCACAAGTTTCTTGGAATGATCCAAGGTCAAACACAGGGAATTTATAACTGAAAGATTTGCAGAGTAATATGTTCTGCGACAAAAACTGAAATGTACAGTGGAAGGAAACATACGATAAAACTACATTATGACTAAAAATATACATTAAAAAAATTAAGAGCAAATAGAAACTAGATCTGAGAATGCAGCGATAACCAGTAGTTGTTGACGTGCGTGAAAATGAATGGAGAAAGGCAGGGTTTTGAGGGAAGCCAATACCAAATCCCTAAGTTGTCATCAAGAGTAATCTAGAATCGCATCATCCGTTCATCGCACATCTCTTAGTAGCCAGCTACATTTGTCATATCTTTATGACGCATGAATGATTTTGCATTAATCATAAGGTTATTTCTATCTCTACAAATACTTCTTACTTTGCTTAATAAGTTCCACTACTACTTACCCTCTCGGGTAGTTGGCTATGGCTACTTGACTCAATGAGTGATCATATGCATGCATTTACATATCCTCACACTAAGCAAACAGGATTAACTCTTTAAACTCTAAACTTAGCTCATGATATCGAGCTTCCCCTTTACCCCGAAAAGAATTAGTTACACATGGCAATAAAGGAGAAGATGGTAAAAAGAGAGAAGACAATTGATGTAGTCATGATGCATAGGTATATATATATATATATAAAGATAGAAATGTCGATTGCAATTATTTTAGTTCGAAAAGTAATATAACTGATAAAGATGAGAAAAGATATGAAGGAAAAGTTGTTTTTCAGCAATCTCTTGCTTCAAATTGGTGATTGTCAAGGCTACTGGTGGTTGATGGCAGAATGGAGTGGAGAAGGTATTGGATTTTATATCCTAAAACTCGTGGTTTGTAAACATTAGAACTTATTCTGAGAATTCAATAAAGTTGTTGAATATATTATTTTTTAGAAATCCAATAAACCTAAGTCCCTTAACTTATTATATGTATACTTGAACTTTATGTGGAGACATACAAGTGGATCAGGCTCAAGTAAATAGTCAAAATGATCTATAGTATATGAATAAGGTTGGGTACCTTATTATGGTAATACTATTGGATGCGGCCTACTCTATAGTTGTAACAAAGAGTTGTAAAGTGTTACAAACAAAGTGATCCTAATTCGTTCATGTTGAGACATGAGGAGTAGGGGTATCTTGTGCAAATAAGTTTTGTGCAAGATTGGACCACGAAACCAGTCACTCTTATTTTATAATGTTGTGCATTGGTACCTTCCAACAACTGGTATTAGAGCATCAGTAAGCATTCAATTTGGTTTAATTTTGGTTTGGTGGGTGTTTTATATGAGAATTATGAAATTGTTGTACTGATATGGTTCTTTCAGTTTTAGCTTTTAATTTCTCTTTAATTTTCCATTTAAATTTGTAATTGGCTCTTGTTTGATGAGCTTTAATGTGTTCCCAAGAGTCTGTAATTTATTTGGAGTTCTTAGAGTTGAAATTAAGTTGTAAATCCAAGATACAAGCGAAAAGGTCGAGTTGCAGTTTCCAGAAAATCAGCCTTTGTTCTTATCTTCATCAAGCTTCAATAGCTAAACGATTGTTTAGCTTCATACGTTAGATGATGTAAAGAAAGGCTAAGCGATCGTGTAGCTTTGGGCATTGATCGTTGAGGTATTGTGTGCTAGACGATCGTGTACCTGCTGGAGCTAAGTGATGTGTTGGATTGCTATACGATGGCACTACACGATCGTGTAGCTTCAGGTGGGAGCTAAGCGATACGATGAAGAGCTATACGATAGCCCTGAGCGATCGCTTACCACGATCGTTTACCTTTGATCAGGAGCTAAACGATGCGTTGAGTTTCTAAGTGATAGCACTACGCGATCGTTTACCTCTATGCGGCGACTAAACGATGCGTTGAGTTGCTAAGCGATAGCACTACGCGATCGCTTACCTATGTGCGATAGTTGGGCGATGCGTTGAATGCTATACGATGGCATTAAGCAATCGTTTACCTTTTGCGTGTGCTAAACGATCGGCTTCATGCGTTAGACGATGGAGCTAAGCGATCGTGTAGTTAATTGTCTGTGCTAAACGATGAAGTTGGGCGATAGTGTTAGACACTAAGCGATCGTGTAGCTTCCTTTGGCACTAGACGACGACACTATGCGATAGAAGGAAAATACTACACGATCGTGTAGCTTTGTTAAACGATCAAGAAAATACTAAACGATCAGGAAAAATGCAAGACGATGGTCGTCATTGCTAAACGATGAGACTTAGCGAGAAGTTGAGCAAGAGCAAGAGAAGTCGGTTCGACCGGTTCTCTTGAGCTCCGGTCCGGTTCAGCTTTGAATGGTTCTTGGCTAGTCCGGTTCAGACTTGGCTGGTCTAATTCAGATGGTTCGAGTCTGGTTCAAGCTACTTGAGTTCGTTTTGGAGCAGTTCGAGTGGTCCGGGAGCGGGTCAAAAGTTGTTTTGTAATAATTAGGTTTTGTTTGCTTGTTTTTGCCAAAACTAAAGCCATATCAGTTAGTGTTTAATTATTTATGCATGTGATGTATGTTATAATTAAATAAATCTTGTATGTGCATACAGTATGCCATGTAGATTTAAAATCCCACCATAGGAAGCATGTTACATGCATTAAAAGTATGTTATAAAATGTTATAATATATACTATGCATATTAGGGTTTCTTTTATTTAATATAATAGTTATATTAGATATTGAATGCCTTTGTTGTTTGTCATGGATGTTTAGCATATCTAAAATTTTGTAAGCTGTTATAAAATTGGGTTAGACGTTTAAAATCCATAACAAAGAACAGTTGCATACTTACTTAGGTTAACCACTTATTTTAATAGTTAAAATAGGTCGTTAAACTTGTAAAAATAGGGTTACAAACTCAACCGGTAGATAATCCTGTCAAAGACTAAAGGTATTTAAGTTGATAGTCTATGGAACACCTCCTACCTAGGGATTATAGCCGAAAAATTGAGTGTTGGTAACCGATTTTATGAGCATTTGTGAGCGGTGTGAGGTAATAAAAACGGTTTATCACCTAGACATCGTAGGTTTAAAATCCATTTATAAGTGTTATAATTGGATAAACCACCTAGACTTAGGGTTGTTTTTATTAGCCGAAAAGAACCTAAGTATAAATATACCCAAACATTTAAGAACACTTCAGTGGGAGAATAAAAGTTATTAGTTCTCACGTCCTCAAGAGTTCACACTATGAGATCCATGCTCAGCTTCTTGTCGATTTTACCTCGACTGCTCCATACGGAAAGTGTTTGCATGGGTCAATAACAAGGTGAATGCGGGAAGTCATTCATAGTAAGTAGGTGAAGGAAATGTGTCAACATTATCCTATGGTCTTCTCCATTAGTTTGAACCGTGAGATTCTTATGTTGCGCCTGCTATTGTTTTTATGCGGTACTAGCTAGTCATTAACCGTGGCGATCCCTACGAACGGTTGTAACATAGGATTCGGAACAACCCAGGCTTCAGTAAAATGGACAGGGTCTTATAGTTCCATCTTGGGTATTGTCTTCTATTTCGGAGGCATACTCATACCGTTCTGTAAGATCTGAAAATGGTGGGTCTACACTTACAAGACTTACTAAGTGTTAGTAATGATCTTGACCGAAAACAATAATTAAATGACTATCGGAATATGAGTTATTCTGGAGATAGTATTTGGTCAAGAACTGTCTTGCTTTTGTGAAGGAATTCTTGACTGTCCCATGGTAGCATTTGTTCTAAATCACTTAAGTATCGTTGCAAAAATAATGATCATGGGTACATTATCACTTTGCTAAAACTTGATTAGATTTAAAAGAAATTCACTTATAAAATTTGTTTGTAATTACAGAATGACGAGTTCTATTATACAATTGTTGGCTTCGGACAAATTGATTAGGGACAACTATGTAAACTGGAAATCGAATTTGAATACAATACTCACGATAGACGATTTGTGATTTGTCTTAATGGAGGAATGTCCTCCTATTCCTAGCTCAAATTCCAACCGAACTGTTTGGGAAGCATTTGATAGATGGATCAGGGCTAATGATAAAGCTCGTGCTTATATTCTCGCCAGTCTGGATGACGTTTTGACGAAAAAAACACGAGGATATGAACATAGACAAAGAGATTAAGGAATCTCTAATAGAGATGTTTGGACGGCCGTCCTTCATCCTAAGGCATGATGTTATCAAATACATTTACAATAGTCGCATGAAGAGGGGACTAATGTTCGTGAACATGTCCTGGACATGATGGTGCACTTTAATATGGTTGAAGTGAACGATGCTATGATGGATGAGAGAAGTCAAGTGGGCTTTATTCTAGAATCTCTTCCGAAGAGTTTTCTGCAATTTTGTACCAATGTCTTGATGAATAAAATCAAATACAACTTGACAACTCTACTTAATGAGTTGTAGGCTTTTCAGACCATGTTGAAAACTAAGGGTCTGAAACCAGTACTAGAAGTAAATGTTGCTTCTGCTAAGAAAAGAGGAATGTCCTCTAAGCCTGAAGTTGCCTCGTCTTCGCAGACTAAGAGTATTCCAGCGAAGAAAAACAAAGGGAAAGGGAAAAGGAAGCCTACTGGCAAGAAGAGCAAGAAAACCGCTGCAGGGAAGGGGAAATGTTTCCACTGCAATGAACTAGGGCATTGGAAGAAAAATTTCCCTAAATATCTTGCAGAGAAGAGAGCAGAGAAAGGCAAACAGGCTGCTTAGATTCTGGAGACCATTTGCTCAACTCATCCAGTAGGAGAAGTTGCTAATGAAGATGCAAATTACCTACTTTTGTTAAATCTTGTAATGAAACTTTTGTACATATTTTTGTTTAGAATGAAATGTTTTTTTTTTCAAGAAATATGTTTGTTCTATCTCATAGCAACTTCTGTTAAGAATCAAATTGTTAATTGCCATTTGCAAATATTCAAATATTTAAACGGCTAAGATCAAAGTATAATAAACTTATGATTTCTAGCTCTGATTGTTAACAAGAGTTGTTAAGGCATGTCAGACCATCTTAATCAAAGAGTTGAGAGTACCTCAATGTAGTGGGAGGAAAATGTGCTTCCTAGCCATTATTAAGAATTAGATGAATTTCCCATAAGAAGCCTATTGTACACTAATATGTTTACAATGATTCTCTCGGCTAAAAGTGTTTAGAATCATCTAGTAAGACTAGAAATACCATAAGTTAATAACCTAGAGCAAATGGGAGAAATATCGGGTATGAGATACTAAATGGTAAAACCATGTGTATGGAATGCTCTAGTTTATTGTATTTCTCAGTAAAACTTAGAAACTCAGTCTTATATATCAGATATATAAGTTACCACTGGAGTTTAAGTCCAAGTGGGAGTTTTTGGATTTTATGTCCTAAAACTCATGGTTTGTAAACATTAGAACTTATTTTGAGAATTCAATAAAGTTGTTGTTGAATATATTGTTTTTTAGAAATCCAATAAACCTAAGTCCCTTGACTATTATATATGTACTTCAACTTTATGTGGAGACATACAAGTGGATCAAGTTCGAGTAAATAGTCAAAATGATCTATAGTATATGAATAAGGTTGGGTACCTTATTCTGGTAACACTATTGGATGCGGCCTACTCTGTAGTTATAACAAAGAGTTGTAAAGTGCTACAAACGAAGTGATCCTAATTCGTTCATGTTGAGGCATGAGGTGTGGGGTTATCCTGTGTAAATGATTTTTGTACAAGATCGGACCATGAAACCAGTCACTCTTACTTTATAACGTTGTGCATTGGTACCTTCCAATAAAAGGCTCTCTAAGCTCTACTCCAATGAGATTCCGATCATCAATCAGAGGGAATGGTTGAGACCAAGGATTCTCAGAAGATAATCTCTCTTTTTTCTTTGTTTGTGATCACAGAAGTTTGTCTTAAGTGGAGAACTCAAGTCAAATTTGGATAGTTTGTATCTTGCATCAAGGCTCTATATATAGAGCCATCCGCTGATTGCTTCGGGATTCCCGCTCTGTTCAATCGTCATCTTTGACGCGATAAGTGAGAATGTTAGTGTTTCTATCATGGTCAATCTTCTGAAGTTACGGAAAAATATCTGTTGGGTCAATGTCAGATATCCCAAAGCATACGATCAACTGTTCTTCATCGAGATCAATGCATGCGATCAACTTTTGTGATAACTTCACAATATAAACTTTGGCGCATGTTAATTCATGACAATTGGCCAACGAGGGTTTCAAACGTATTTAACGCAAATATAATTTTAATGCATGAATTTCTAGTGATCATCGCATATTCTACTTTTCTAACCTCATTATTCTAATTAAAAGGCTACATTAACTTATATTTCTAAGAGTTATTACACCTCCAAATTTAGAATAATGCTTGTCCTCAAGCATATCTTATACTAGGAAAATTCAAGCCTACTCTACACCTCTAGTCTGCACTGACTAACTTCTCAGAATGCTTCTCACTCACACTCTTTTTCAAGCTGAATAACTTTCTTAAGCCTAATCACTTTTTAAGGAAATATTTTTTGAGTTTAAATCTGACAAACCCATGCTCAAAAACCTTCTACTCATTGTGAGTACTTTTGTATTCCTTTTATGATGCGTTTATAAAAGCATTTTCGAAATATGATTACTTACTCGAATTATAGACAATGCATTAAACTTGGTTACACCCTTTGTTTTAGCTTGTCCCCACGGGTTTCATGCGAATATCCAACTACCGTTGTGTACTAAGTTTAAATCAACTCTTATCTTAGCTAAGTTTGAATTTTTGCCAGACAGTGGAGTTGCTTTTATTTTATGCTACTTACATTGCGTTGATCCTGGTGACCTACCTTCATTTTGGCTTACCTGCATGGGTGTCATGTGAAGTATCCAACTACGAGCAAGTTCCTTTTCACAACTTAAACTCTTATTAGGTTGGGATTCTCCCTTGATTGATAGAAGTCTATTATTAGAGTATACTAGTACATGATTTTTTTTTTTTTAGATGATGATTGTAAACGCAATTTGTAAATTATTTATCAATAGTTTGCCCATAAACCCTTGCTAGTCAAATAATATTTATAAATCACCGAACGAACGATTTATACTAACTGGTAGTACAAGCGACAAGTCCAGGGTCGAACCTTAAGGAAGCACAGAAGATTAGTTTCTCAAAGTGTGTGTTTAGTTAAAGTGATAAAATGGAGGGAGGGAGTTGGTGTGGATTGGAATAGGAAATGCATAAAAGAAATAAAATGCAATGAAACTAAAAGATAGAAATGCAATTAACTACGACATTCTAGCTTCAGGAAATGGAATGGACCAATGCAATTCTTGTTCATTGAGTTAATTAAATACAATTTTAGGTTCTTGACTATGCCTTGATGGAGTATACTAGCAAGCAACGGAAGAAACAAGGATCAATATGCATTCTAATTCATTAATTTTGGCTATAAATTAAGTATGCTCATAAACTAATAAAAGGGTTTCATGACATACCTTTGTAGAACCATTTAAATCTCGAATTCAGCTGCAAATCTTCTCCAAATCTACTTGTAAATCACTTCAAGACCTTCTTTACTATTATCTTGGTGCCTTAGATTGAGTTGTGGGACTCAAAATAAGCTTGAATAAAGGGAATTTGGAGAAGAAGCTCACTGATGCATCATTGAAAACCACCTTCTTCAACCTCAAGTTCTTCAGCAAAAACTTTTCAAGTGCTTCAGTTTGCATGCCCAATTTCCACTTCAATCTTCTCTATTTATTACAAGATTAACATACAATGAAGATTGTTGCATGAAGAGCAGCTCATGCTTGGAAATTTGACTCAAGGAAAAGGTGGGAAATGAGTGAGTTACTTGGAAAATGAAAGTGGAGATTTCCCACTTTTTCCAAATTCCATTTTTTCCAATTTTTTATTTTTCAAATTGATTTCCAAAATCAATTTTGTTTTCAAAATTGAAAAACTTTATTAATTTTACAAAATTAATTCATTAATTAATTTTCTAATAAAATTAATAATAAATAATTAATTAAATAATTTAATTAATTTTAATTAACTCAATATCAAATATTAAATTAATTTAATACTAATTCAACCATCATGAATCCCTATTCATGCATTTAATATTTAAATCATATTTAAATATAAATTGAATTTCTAATTCTATTTAATTTCAAAATTAAACGCGTAATTATATCACATATAATTATTAATTCCCTTAATTCTAATTTGAACATTTCAAATTAACTTATCACACTATTCTAAGGCTAATCCATTTACGAGCTAGTAGGGGGACCTCGTGAACCTACAGATCATGGGCTTCAACAATCTGAGATTAATTGGCTAAACTTTTTATACCGAATTAACCCTCATTCGTTAACTGTTGGGTCACTCCACTAAAGCCCATAGTTGTACTCCCCTCACTGTAGATATATTATGTCCATTCGATATAACCATGATTAGTAAGTTAACCCTTCACAGGTTGTACGTAATAACGGTTGGGTCAAATGTCTGTTTTACCCCCGAGATTACCTCTTGTTCCTTAAGTCCCACTGATCCACTAATAAACAATTGTTTTGTGATCTGATCAACAAACCAAGTCCCTCTCGGGCCAATAAGAGGGTGGGGTCCCTTGTTCAAGACCCGAAGTAAGCACTTAAGGGAAAAACCTCTCTACTATCTCAAAAAGTGAGTAGGAGTGAATTCCATCTTGTACCTTATGTCCCCAGCTATTTACTCGGTCTTACCCCTGAAATGGAGGTTTATTGAGCCGGCACTTGAGCCAACCCTCACCTATGCAAATCTAAGGATAATCCCAAATAAACCAGGAGTTCATAGTTAGCTCAGGATTAAGGTTAAGTTACCTAGGTCATCGCTTTGAAATAGTCAGTCATAAACAGTAAAAAGCGTTATAAAGTAAGAGTGACTAATTTCATGGTCTGATCCTGTACAAACCCATTACATAGGACGCCCTCACTCCTCATATCATAACATGTATAAATTAGGATCACATCGTCTGTAGCACTTTACAACTCCTTGTAACAACTACAGAGTGGGTCGTATCCGATAGTGTTACTAGAATAAGGCACCCAACCTTATTCATATACTATAGACCATTTTGACTATTTAGCACCTAATCTTATTTATATACTATAGACCATTTTGACTATTTACTCGAACCTGATCCACTTTTATGTCTCCATATAAAGTTTAAGTACTCATATAATAGTCATGGATCTTTTAGTTTATTGGATTTATTTCTAAAACAAAATAAGCAATTCATATATTCAATAACAACTTATTGAATTTTCAAAATAATGTTTATTGTTTACAAACCACGAGTTTTAGGACATAAAACCCAGCATGTCTAGCACAATTGATTGAAATCCCAATCAATGGTCCTAATTACCTAATTAATCAAAATGCATAGAAAACGAATCCGCTCATACAAATTGACAAATCACATTAAGTTCTAGGGATAACGTTAGGATAAGCGTTCGACTTCCACCATGTATTCAAACATTCAATATGGTTTCTCTCTAAGGTTGATAGGGCAAACTACTATTCATTATAAACAATGAATTGCAAGCCTAACTAACCTATTGCTTCCTTTGAGATTAACCTATAATTATATGTCACATATTATAGGTTATCTTTAAACATTCAAATTACATAACAAATTATTAGTTGTCAATCAATAATAAAATTATGCAATTCATAAACACAAAATTTAGATTGAAACCTATAGACAAGAATACAGAAATTACATTCAAACAAAACTCCCAAAAATTACATTATTCCAAATCTCTAAACTAAAGAGTTGGGTCCTACCTTCCCATGAAGATGAAGAAGAGAAGAACCCAACAATGTCTTCACTAGTTACATGAGATGGGGAGAAAAATAGAGAAAAATACAAATGGAGAGATGAGAAGATGAAGAAATCGACATTGAGCCGATTTGGAGAGTTTATTTTTTTATTATCTTTGCCCTAAACCGGAGAACAAACATTATATAGTAGGTGTCGCAACGTTACAGCTAGCGTTGCAACCCTGCAACAGACAACGTGTGTGAGGCCTTCGTCACAATTCAGAGCGTCACAATGTTACATGTAGAGATACAAAATTGCCCTGTCTTCCCGAGAATGCAAGGCTACTTCCTTGTAGCATTGCAGCACTCCATCCAGGGGCATTTTCATCCTTTCACATCCTTTTGAAGCCCAGATGCTCAAATTAGCGCCTAATTGCTCCAAATTAACCCCAAATAGCTAGCACCAACTGATTCCACCTCCAAGATGCTCGATACCTATAAAATCATTAAATAAATACATTAAACATAGTAACGACCTAGAACTAAGAAGAGGAAAATAGCACATTTTTTGTGTTATTAGTACTAACCTCCAAAGTTCTAGCAATTCAATATAAAAGGCAATCTGAAACAACATATTGCTTACTTCATTGAAACCTGCAAAAATGCAGGAACCAGAGGAGATTTACTAGTCAAACAGTTTGTCCGAACCTTGAAAGGAAATCTTTTTTTATTGGTACACCGATTTGGAGCTGAAAGTGATTGACAACTGGGAACAACTGGAAAGAGAGTTCCTGAACCGCATTTACAGCACCAGACGCATCATTAGTATGATGGAGCTAACACATGGCAAGCAGTGAAAAGGAGAATTGGTCATTGATTACATCAACGGATGGAGAGTTCTGAGTCTGGCAGTGGAGATGTGCACCCAAGGTATACACTGGGAACTTCCCTACATTCGGCAAAGGATAAACCTTGTACATTTGAAGAGCTGGCGACTCACACCCATGACATGGAGTTGAGCATTTATAATAGGGGAACTAAGGACTTTCTAGTTCCTGAGGTGAGACAAGACTAGAATGAAACCAAAGGCACTGAAAAGATCGTGCAGAGTGTCACCAAAGAATCAATGGTTGCTCATGCAACCCCAATGAAATTTTTCTCTAAGGAAAAAGAAACATAATTAAAAAAGAAAACACAATGAGGGCGAGAAGCATCGCCGAACTCTTAAAGAAAAGCAGGAAAAAATTTATCCATTTTCAGATTTTGATGTTGCAGACATGTTAGAGTAACTATTAGATAAACAACTCATTTAACTACCAGAGCGCAAATGACCAGAGCAGTTGGGGAAAGTCAACAACCCCAACTATTGTAAGTATCACCGAGTCATCAGTCACCTAGTTGAAAAATATTTTTTGCTGAAGAAGTTGGTCCTAAAGTTAGCTCGTGAAAAGAAGATTGAGCTAAAGCTGAATGAAGTGGTTCAAACCAACCACGGTGCAGCTATGGCGACTTCAAATGTTCCAACACCGTCTGCTTCTTATGATAAAAAAAAGAAAACTTAATCCAGTTTAGGACCCTCGAATCCGTAGTTTTTCAGTTTCAACAAGCGATCCCAATGTCAGATTCTAAAAACAAAGATGAACATGTTGATGGTGAAGACGAAAAAGGATGGATCCTTGTGACTCGTCAAAAGAGAAGAAAGTCAAGTTCCACCTAAAAAGAGTCATGTTCCGATCGAAGTTATAGAAGAGAGAATAAGACTCAGAAAAAGGATGGGAAAAAAAAGGCATGAAAGCCTAAGCTCATACAAATAGTAGATGAGGACTTCCATCGACTTCGACAACCGATAACTTTGGCAAAATTCCTCCCAAGATGCTTCTAATGTGAATATTTCATTTTGCATGCAAGTGTACATGGTCAAGTTATAATATGAAAATGGCTTGTAAGGTCGAGTATCGTCCTCAAGGATCAAATTAACAAGTTATTGTTTAGCTATCTCAAAATTATGTCAATCTTAGCTAAGGAATCATAATCGAGTTGGATTTGTGGTTTTGTGAAATAAAAGACAGTAGAAGAATGTTTGAAAGTTTGAGAATAAAAGCGTTCTAGGGTATTGAATCCATTAGCTACTTCGGTAGATCTATTCTAGCCAATTCATGGAATCATATATAAGCATGCCTAAGTCTAGAAACTTAATTCAAGATTACATTCTCTAAAAAACAACCTATTCTTATGCAACTCGATTGATAACTAATCTCATGAAATCAAATTAAGACACAAGGCATTAGGAATTTTCATTAATAACTTTCACTATTAACCTAACTATGATCATGATAGATTAATAACAAGTTACAGTTAGATCCAATAAAACATTCAATCTCTCAATTAAACATTCAACCTAACAATTATCAATGGTCAATCAATAAGAATGAAACATGATATCAGTGAAAAGAAAAGTGTTCAACAAACATCCCTGAAAAGATTTAAATTTTCATACATTAATTAAAGCATAAGATTCAGAGAAAGAAAAGGAAACTGAAGAACACTCCAAGAAAAGGAAACCGAAGAACACTCTAAGCTTGCCTCGATCGTCACCTTGGAAACTCGAACGATCTTCTAAATATCCCTCCAGTTCTCTAACTTTTAAACATAAACTCTCTTTTAGGTCTCAAATTTCAATCTTTAGCACTCAATTTGGTCAGAATTCTCCCTTCATTAGGCCATAATGGCATCCAATTATATAGAGGATGAGAAATTTGGCACAAAATCTTTACTAAAATTATCAGATTTTTTCAAATAAGGAAAGCCAACGTTGTAACGGCTCGACAGTAGTATTGCAACGTGGCATCACAATGTTGGTCCACATTTGTTGTAGCATTGCAACGTTGCATCTTAAATTTTAGCTATTGTGTTCTAGCATCAAACTTCGCTTCATGTCGTAACGTTGCAATGCTACAACTAGCGTTGCAATGCTCCCCTGTTCTTGGATTCATTACATTTTTCCTCTCTTTTCTTCAATCCCTTTGGTCCAATACTCGGTTTTGACTCATTTAAGCCTAATTTAGTCCATTTTGGCTTATTTTGAGTATAATTCACTTCTCTATCATAAATCCTAGAAATCAAAGCAAAGAAGAAACAAGAAAATAGAAAAGTTCCAAATAAGTGTGTTAGTGATTCATGCTTCAGAGAATAGTCAGTTGAGAACTCAAGCAGAAATATTCAAGCAAGTCTATTGTTATGATCATCCATGACCAAGTCTAATCATCTCCCATGTGTGTGTATGCAAGTCACATTCAATCTAAAACTCAAAAACTTAAATTAGGTTCAAAAAAGCTTCTCCAGTTTCCCCCTACTCTGGCTCAAGCACCAATCATAAAATATCCACACATTTTAAGAAGGTAATATGTCCACTAAGATGCCTTAATATTAACAACAAAGGGCCTCAAACTTGCATCCTTTTACCTAGGGGTACTTTCTTTCACACACTCACTGTAGGGAATTGTACCTAGTCAATTCCCAAGTGTCCTAGTTGATCATGGGAAGATAGCTCTTTTTACCCCCATCTATGCATATATATTACTAGTTTACAAAACATAAAATAGAATCATTCTTTTAAGCACATGAGTGTACACTCTCTTTTTTTCCAAGACTAACAACATATTCTTTTCTTTCCTCTTAGTCTAACATTACAAACCATCATGCACATAAACTCTTCAACCAATGGAGCCTTCGAGGTGACAACCCAATACACTAAACATGATTCTAGTTTTGGTTAATGTTTCTAAATTGAAATGACTACGTGTTCACGATATGGGAAACTCAAAGAGGGACATAGATAGATCATACTTCAAGATATTACTCTCCTATTTCCATTATGAGTCATTTAACATGTATATTCAAGTCCTATCATGGACAATCAACATTAACAACACACAACAAAGAACTAATCCAAATATTCTCAATTCACAATCAAAATTTTAAAATTCTTCCAATTTTCACAAAAACCTAACATGCATATCATCAATAAAAACACATTAGCATGCATAGCAGGATAAAAACAAACAGCACAAAAGTACAGAAGTCCTCCTCACCCCAAACTTAAAAATATGCATTATCCTCAATGCATGAAAAAGATAGAAATACAAGCCTAGAAGTGTATGGGAGTACATCAAATAGGCTTTAGGACTGAGTAATTTTTTTGTGTTGGATAAAGATCCTGAAAAGTATAAACTATGAGTAGCTGTCTGATTTAAAAAAAAAACAATAAACAAACAAAAATAGAAAAATAAAGAAAGCAGTAAAAATATTATTGGGTTGTCTCCCAACAAGCACTTAGTTTAACGTATTCTTGCTAGATGGAGCTTATGAATCATATCAGATCCCAAGGGGGTCTGTCATTCAATCATAGAACATCCTGGAATAAAAAATGTTCACCTACACTAGCATTCAAGAAAACAATCATCATTTAAATTAACATTGCCAGTAAAAGTATCAAGCATCTCTTTCTTCTTTATCTCAACATCTCCTTTACAAACATAATTAATAACGTTCATTGTATCATCTTTAGAAGTATTGACCAAAGTAGAAACTTTATACAAATTAGCATTACATTCACTGTCCACTCCATCATCTTTATCAGCTACCTTAGAAGAAGACTCACCATTCAAAGAAAAAGAATCATCATTCAAAGAGCATTTATTAGGAGAATAGAAAGTATAAGTAAATTTACAAGTCTCTTGAGGCTCAATATCCACATGCTTAAGATTTAAGTAAAGATAAAATTTTACCTCTTCATCATTCAATCTAAATGTTAGCTTACCATCTTATACATCAATGAGAGACCTACCAGTAGCCAAGAATGGACTTCCAAGAATTATTGGAACGTCAACATCTTCTTCCATATCAAGCACCACATAATATACTGAAAATATGAACTTGTCTATCTTAACCAACACATCCTCTACAATACCATAAGGATGAGCACATGATCGATCAACTAATTGTAAGGAAATTGACATTGGTTTCACCTCTCCAATGTTGAGCTTCCTAAAAATAGACAAAAACATTAAATTAATAGAAGCTCCAAGATCACACAAAGCTTTTTTCATTATAATATCACTTAATTGACAAGGAACATAAAAACTCCCTGAATCTTTCAATTTTGGATGCAATTTTTTTAATATCACCGAACTCCACTCTTCATTCAAAGCTATTGTCTCATGTTTATCAAACTTATTCTTCCAAGATAAGACATCTTTCATGAATTTAGCATATTTTGGCATCTTTTCTAAAGCTTCAGCAAAAGGTATATTAATATGCAACTTCTTAAATATTTCCAAAAATCTAAAGAACTGTGTTTCTTCATTCTTTTTCCTAAACCTTTGAGGATATGGAAAAGAATTAGAAGTACTCCTTGTGTTTTACTCAGACTTTTCTGCAAGCTTCTCCGTTGTAGGCTCATCGATAGAGGTGGATTCAACATCCTCTTGAATTGGTTCATCATCATCATTATCAAAAGGCTTGTTTAATTATTTTTTTTTCCACTTCTAAGTGTGATTGCTTTGCACTTTTCCTTAGGATTTTTCTCAGGACAACTAGGAAACTTACTTTTTTGCAAGGTTTGCACAACAAAAGCCACTTGACTCATTTGCATCTCCAAATTCTAAATGGATTTATCATGGTTTTGTATGGTGCTCAAAATAACATTAACTGAATTCTCTAAAGTAGATGTTTGTTCTTGAGTTACCTTGACAAGGTTCATCACCAATTCCTCCAAGGATGGTTTTTGTTCAATTTGGGCAAAACCTAGAGAAGCCACAACATTCTTATTATTTGCATATGAAAATTTTTCATGATGTTTCATACATGGATGGTGGTGTGTGAGAACTTGTTTTTGGCCTCTATAGTGCACTCTATCCACATAATTAGTCGTCTCACTATCTTGTGAATCCCAAATTTGTTGAGTTTCTGATGCTTTAGCTCCTAAAAAGGCTATGGACATTGAATTCTGTGCTTGACCACCTATAGTCAATTTATTCAAAGCATTAGTAATTGTGGTCAATTGAGGTCAGCACTTACCTCATCAACCTCATAAAGTTTTGCTACTTTGTTGGTAGAAACTCTATCACTGGGCCAATTATACCTTGTAATGGCCATGTCCTCAAGAATATCATGAGCTTCTGTAGCAGTTTTAGAGAAAATAGACCCTCCAGCCGTAGTATCTAGAATGGATTTAGTGCTACCATTCAATACATCATAGAAAAATTGTATTTACAACCAACTAAGAATCCATGTTGTGGGCTTCTTCTCCAAAGATCTTTATACCTTTCCCAACATTTAATTAATTGTTCGTTCGGTTGTTCACATAAAGAAACAATTTCATAACTCAATTTAGAAGACTTGGTAGGAGGAAAATACTTATTCAAAAATGCTTGAGCTAGCTCCTCCCAAGTAGTGATGCTTTCCATAGTATGGCCTCAAACCAATCCTTAGCCCTATCCTATAAAGAAAAAGGAAACAGTCTTAGTCTAATTGTATCATTCATAACTCCATTAATCTTAATAGTTCCACAAATTTCAAGAATGTGCTTATGCGGATCTTTAGTGAGCTTTCCTGTAAAAGCAATATCCCTAGCCATTTAAATGAACCCCGACTTTAACTCAAAGTTATTTGTATTAAATGATGCCTCCACAATTCTAGGTTGAGCAATAGAAAGAGATATTTGGAAATAATCCTCAATTGCCTTCTCTCGTTCCTTGGCCACCTCTTCTTCTGCGTCTTGCTTATTCCTACGATTTCTTCTTAAAGTATGTTCAATCATGGGATCAAGAGACAAAAGAGAAGCGTCCTTGTCACGGGGAATGCACAAAAGAAAACTCCAAACAAGATTAGAACAAAAATAACCCCTAGTCTAGAATATCTCCAACTCTTAAAATATTAAACAAAAACCATTATTTTGATCCCCGACAACGGTGCCAAAAACTTGATGTGAATATTTCATGTTGCACGCAAGTGTACATGGTCAAGTTATAATATTAAAATGGCTTGTAAGGCTGAGTATCATCCTCAATGATCAAATTAACAAGTTATTGTTTAGCTATATCATAGTTGTGTCAATCTTGGCTCAAGAATCGAAATCGAGTTTAACTTGTCGTTTTGTGAAATAAAAGACAGTAGAAGAATTGTTTGAAAATCTTAGAATAAAAGCGTTATAAGGTATTAAATCCGTTAATTACTTCATTAGATCTATTGTTTCCAAATCATGGAATCATATATAAACATTATGTCTAAGTCTAGAAACTTATCGAAAATAACATATTCTCATGCAACTCAATTGATAACTAATCTCATGAAATCAAACTAAGACACAAGACATTAGGAATTTTCATTAACAACTTTCACTATTAACAAAACTATGATCATGATAGATTAGTAACAATTTAATGGTATAGATCCGATAAAACATCCAATCTCTCAATTAAGCATTCAACCTAACAGTTATTAACTTTCTGAGATTAGGGAAGAGGATGAAAAATCATAAAATTGAACAACCTCACACTACACATACTATTGATGGAAAGAAAATTAACGGACTCCCTCCCTTTAATTTAAAATTAAATGAAAATTAAAAATAATTTAATTTAATTAGTAATTATATATATATATATAACTAACTCATTATATGTATATATAACTATATGTTATATCAAATATAACACTTAACCTATAGTTTTTATATTGTATCAAATACAATATAACCTATGGTTTTAATTTCTCTCAACAATGCATGGTATATAATATAAATCACATTTATACTATCAACTATATGAACCTTATCCATATAATTAGTATTTGGATCATATTCATGTTGGGGTTAATGCCCTAAAGTCTCGTGTCCTGTAGTTTATAAACAGTATATACGAACACCTGTGATTGTTAATATATGATATTTACTTCACATCTTGTTGTTTTGCTCATTTATTTGTTTTATTTGCTTTACTACAAACCAATAAACATAAAATCCCTGGTTATCTGTAAGTGACTCAAACATGTATGTGGTGACATACAATGGATCATGTCTTGAGTGATAACCAAAATGGTTTGTAGTATATGGATATAGGAGGGAAACCTTATCCTAGTAATGCTACGGACGCGGTCCGCTTTGTGGAATGGTCACAAGTATTGTGGCTTGCCATAGATGGTCTGATCCTGATCATTCGTGTTGGGGACATGCGAGCGGGGGCGTCCTATACAAAGAGTTTGTATAAGACCTGACCATGAAGTGTTAATGTCTCGTTATAAAACACTGTTCATGACAGAGACTTCACTTCACTAGGATGACCATAGGTAACATGACCTCAATCCTGATTGAGTTGGGAACTCCTGCCATTGAGGGTGGTCCTTTGATTTGTATGGGTGGGAGTGGCCAAGTCGCTGATTCAAACCTACCATTTTGGGGATACGTCTGATTTGGGAGCTGGGAACTCAACTACACAAGATGGAATTCACTCCTTCCCCAAGACAGGGGTAAGTAAATAGATGGCTCCCTTAAGGGCTGATTCCGGGGCTTTAACGATGTGGCGCCACACATCTTCTCTTGGCCCGAGAGGTGTTCACACATAGTTGGACTATGTTGTATTGTTCATTAGCGGAATCAGTGGTACTTAAGGAGTGAGATGTAACTACAGGGGCAAAACGGTAAATCGGCCCAGCTGTACTTACGAGCATTTGTGAAGGGTCATCGTACTCATGATTGGTTATATCCAATGGACACAAAAATATATCTGTGGTAAGAAGAGTTTAGCTGTTGTTCTTTAGTGGAATCACTGACAGTTAACGGATGGTGAATCTCGTGGCTAAAGAGTTTAGTCAGCTATTCACGGACCATTGGAGCTTCGAGCCACAGGTCCATTAGGTCATCTGGGTAGCTTGGATAAAGTCGAGAACTAGTGTTTGGGTTAATTTGAAATGTTCAAATTGATAAGAGGAAGTTCAATTATATATGATATAATTGGACTAGTTAATTATATATGATATAATTGGCTAAATGTATGAGATACATTATTTTGGAGAAAATTAGATATAAATATGATCTATATCAAGTAGAGAAAAAATACTATAGAAGATATATGATATCAAACTATAGGATATAAATATAATATGATTATATTTATAAATTAAATTAATTGATTAATTATTTAATAATTAACCAATTAACTCACGTTTGAATGTGGGAACATGGGGCTACGAAGGTTAAGGTAACCGGCGGATTAAGGTTTGAAAATCGTTTTCATTTTGAAGAATTAATTCAGTTGTGCTTTTGATATCCCACGCCCAAAAAGAAACCGTGAAAGAGCGATCGCGAGAGCCTATACGATAGAATCTCATTTATCTGAACGATCGTCTAGTTCACGCATTCCCTAAACGATGGCATACCACTTTCCTAAACAATCATCCAGTTTTTCCTAAACGATCATATGGTTCTACTATACGATAAGCGTCTCCACTATACGATAGTAGAGTTCTTCTCGTGCGAGCTTATCGTCTACACGAAGTCTTTTCCTCCGTCCTCTACCAAACTCACCAGAGCCCACTCTTTGGGTTTTTGACGCCGAGGATACTCGGGTTTCCCTTGTGGTGGTGTTGTCCCCTTAGCCTTATTCGTGTACGTTCGGATCGTACAGTAACAGTCGACAGACTTGCCGGGTGCTGGTAGATCGGTGGGAGTTTTCCACTGCTTTGGGTTCACACATACGAAGATCGTCTTCCTCTGGTATGAATCCCTTTTTTCTATGTTATATTATATTCTGAGCATGTCGTTGATGAGTTTAATATGCATAACTGTTAGTATAGAATGTATATCATTTATGTTCCAATCACTGTGAAATCGGAGCGATCTAAACCCGTTCATGGAACTCTCGGTATGAGATCCTTCAATTCAAATATTTAATTCCTCTCAAAATAAACTTTATGTTATGATGCATCGAATAACATTATATTAATTATATCACATATAATTGATTTAATTGACTATATCATATATAATTAATTCCCTCAATTAATTTGAACAATTCAAATTAATCCAAAATAAATTCTCAATTATCCCTGTTGAGCTATGATAATGGGCAGAAATGCACGTTATCATAGTGCTGAATCCTTAAACAATGTCGGATTGCATTGATAAAATATGTTAAATTGCGTCCATTAAGCATAAATTCTATAATATTGCGGTCGCATGCGTCCAATGCATTAGAGCAGTTGATCTTCATATTTTTGTGCAGAATAATGCGTTAACACAATGCAAAGAATGCGATCATAGGGATACATTGGTCGAGCGCAACTTCGCCACAAGACTTTTCGTTGATTGTGCTCGCAAACATTCATCCAAGAAGAATCACCACAACATGGTGGACGCATCCGAACGAAAGGACAATTAAGATCGATGGGACAGAAAGCTGACGGCAGTCGGATCCAAATTAAGTTGACAGCCGATAACGGTCACAAAGTACATCCAGCTTTATCGGTGACAATTATCCGGCGCATCAGTCAGGAATTAAAGCTGTCCCATCTGTACAACCAGAAGAGAGAAGCCGCATTTCACCTTTGATGCCCTATAAATACCAAGTGCATTCTTCAGAGAAGGGGTTAAGCAGTCGATTACCTCACCACCATTACAAGTTCATACCTCTATTCATAGTTTTCTTTTCCGTTTTTACGGCGGAGCAAGAGAAGAGTGGTGACGCTAGAGATTGTCCAAGGCAGCTCAAGAGAGAACCTTGGGACGTAAGAGCAGAGAATAGGCTGACTCTCGTGAAAACGAGAATATTTTTAGAGCACGAGTAGAAACAGTGTAACGCCTGGCAGCAAGAAACTGCTCCAGGCTCTTTACTATACTTGCATTGTGATTCTGTACTTCATCTTATATCTATTCAATGGAAGTTTTATTTCTACATCTGCTCACTCTCTTAATACGCATGAGTAGCTAAATTAGTTTAATGGGTCGAGAGGAACTAAGCTAACATGATCTAGGAAGTTCATTGCTTGCGATTGTCTTGTTAATGTCGTGCAAAATACCCCTTTAGAGTTACTTGAGAGAGAATCTAAAGAAAGAACCTAATGTCTTGAGAGAGCTAGGTTAGAATCTGGACTCGAAAGAGCAAGATTAGGCTTTCATAAACAAGAGATAGGGACTTAGAGATAAGCTCTGTTTGTCAACTTGCATCGCATGCATCCTAGGAATAGGAATGATATTATTTGGTCGTATATTTGTGTGAATGTCATGTTGCCATCGCATAAATAGAGATAGAGGTTTATATGTAAACCCCGTAGACTCATCGCATATTTATCGCATGCGTTCTAGCCTTAAAAGCTGTGACATTCATGCCGAGAGGTGGTTTACTATTGTATACATGTTGCATGATCGCAAGGCATGAACGCATCCTAGGGAGTGTTAGCCAAAACCCTTCTCAACCCGTTCACCGCATACTCATCGTATTTCTCGTCTACCAACTCTTTTCGAACTCTGCCGCATTGGTTATTATTTTCATTAACGCAACAACAACCCAACACTTATTTATTCAACTAGTTACCGCAAGTTTTCATAAAAAAAATTCTCCAACACAACTATTTTCACAAGTCTCTGTGTTCGACTCTGGACTTACCAGGAAACTCAGAGGAATTTACACTTAGATTCCTCTGGGGAAACTTGAATGCATAACGCAATCCACCAACACATATCATCCATAATTTTCACTTCATAAAATTCAAGCATTAAGCTACATATGGGACTTTATGGACCTATAGATTGAAGCTCCAATGGTACTTGGATAATTAATTAAACTCTTTAATTAAATTACCCAACATCCATTAACTGTCGATCACTCCAGTAAAGATCAACAGATACACTCTTTGTACTACAAATATATTTATGTGTTCGTTGAATATAACCAGTCAACAGTGCAATAACCCTTCCCAAATTGCTCGTAGACAGCTTGGCAAAAATTACGTTACATCTAACTCCTTAAGTACCACCAATCCCTGTAATGAACAATAAATTATAGTCCGACTATGACCAAATCCCTCTCGAGCCAAGAGAGGGTATGGCCATATTGTTTAAGCCCCGGAATCAGCCCTTAAGGGAGCAATTTATCTATTTAACCCATGTTCGGACTCTGGGAATGCGTCGTCATACATGCCCCCAGCCCGAGCAAAGAAAGATAGTATTCACCGATCTAAGACTATACAACAAACGCAATAAAGTGGTAAGATTGGGGTCAAATCCATAAAAAGACTAATGATTAGCTATGATTATTTAAAGATTCCACGTGAGAGTGGGGGTTTTGTTGGTTTTTTTTTTTTTTTTTTTGTAAAATAAATTGACAATCGAACAAAGAAAGCATAAAAATTAGCACATAAAAGGGATTAGATCAAATTGATGGAAAAGTCTTAGGAGTTGTTTGTATGCTTTTTATTTTCTATCCTTAGGAACTAGTTAATTTTACTAAAATTGTGAACCCCTCAACCTATTAGAAAATTTAATAGCCCAATTAGCCAAATTTGATATTAAACCAAATTAGCCCTAATTCAATTTACAACTTTTCCTTCTTAGCGACATACAAGTTAAAATTAAATTGCATTGCAACAGGATTCAATTGTTGAGATATGCTACAAGCCGGAAAAGTCATATCTTGAAACATGATTAATTGGGAAAAATTATACTAGGGCATATATGAGTTTGGCCAGAAAAAGTCTAGACCCTAAACATGCGATCCTAATACGTTCAACTAAATCAATCAATATTGCATAGGCTATGACGATATTGGAAACAAAAACTTTAATAAATTAATTTGTCAGATCAATTCATTGAAACTCTATTAAAATTAACACAAATCCACCCAACAAATCCACAATAATTAAGTAAATTTAACGAGCAATCCTTCAAGAATTAAGATATACAAACAATCCCAAGAGAATTTACCTAGCCTCTAAAAGGCAAGTCGAAATTACAATGATTTGAATGAGAAACGAGGCTGACAATGGCAATATTTGCACAACAATTTGACTACAAGGGCTCCAAAATCTCTTCAATTTTTCTCAATTGCTCGTTGGTTCAAGAGCAAGTCCTAAATGATTCTTTTATAGGCTTGTCGCAGCGTCACAATGCTAGGGAGAGCATTGCAATGCTACGGCACATTTATGTTGAGCGTCAAGGAAGCATTACAATGGCCCTTGATGCTTAGTTGTGCGCGCGCAGAGGAGAATGTCTGTGAAACTACATGGTGTTGCAACGCTAGGGTTGAGCATTGCAACGCTGACATTCTGCCTTCAAGCATTGGACTTGAGCGTTGGAACGGTGACATTATTCCATCTTCAAAGTGTTGCAACGCTACCCTACACTTGAGCCTACTGCCTTCAAGCATCAAGCGAGCGTTGGGCTTATACTTTGGAGGAGCATTGCAATGCTCGGCAGGGCAGAGAACTTCAATGAGTTGGTCTTCTTTCGTCCTTTGCTCAAATTGGCTCCTATCTTGGCCAACTTAATGTCTTTTTATCTCGAATGCTTCAATTGAATGCTTGTGCATTCGAGTCCTACAAAACAATCGACTTAAACATATTAAGTAGCTTAACAGCCCCAAATTAAGCAGAGGAAAATAGCACGTTTTCAGTGCTATCACCTCAACATCAGGGAAGGAGTGACTTATATCTTGTGTAGTTGTGTTCCCAGTTCCCTAATCAGACGAATCCCCAAAATGGTAGGCATGTTAAGTTGGCAATCTGGCCACTCTCACCCATTGAAATCAGAGGACCACCTTCATAAGATACCCCGCTCTATTATTAACGGCCTTATATAATGAGACTAATCATTTCGTTGTTCGATCTTATACAAACTTTTTGTATAGGATACCCCCACTCACATGTCTCCACATGAATGATCAAGATAAGATCATTTGTAGCACTTTACAACACCTATAACATCTATAAAGCGGGTCGTGTCTGTAGTGTCACCAGGATAAGGCACCCAGCCTTATTCCTCTACTACAGACCGTTTAGGTTATCATTTAAACATGATCCACCGGTATGTCTCTACATACATGATTAAATTACATAAAATAATCTAGGATCTTTACTTATTGGATTGAGTGTATGCCTGTCTCTTATACACATCTAGATGTGTATAAGAGACAGCTACAGACCGTTTAGGTTATCATTTAAACATGATCCACCGGTATGTCTCTACATACATGATTAAATTACATAAAATAATCTAGGATCTTTACTTATTGGATTGAGTGTATGCTCATAAAATAATAATTATTTTATTATTAATAATTTGTTTATACATAGTTTACAAATTACAAGAATACAAGAGAGATTTAGGACATCAGTCTCAACAATCTCCCACTTGTCCTAAAGCTTAGGGAGCCAAATATACAATACAAATAAAGTGTAAAATACAATAAACTAGGGCATATACTATACCCCAGTAACATCTCCCATTTGCCTTAGACAATATGTCGCATGTCCTGTAGACCTAGACTTTCTAGATGACCCGTAAACACTTTAACCATGAGAGCCTTTGTAAACAGATCAGCAACGTTGTGCTCTGAAGCAATCTTCATGACAATCACGTCACCTCAATGCATAATCTCCCGAATCAAGTGATATTTTCGCTCAATGTGTATGTCTCTTCGATGACTCCCAGGTTCCTTAGAATTTGCCACAACACCATTATTATCACAATAAAGTGATGGGCAAAGACATATTTGGAACAACTTCCAAATCAATAAGGAACTTTTTAAGCCAAATAGCATCTTTAGTGGCTTCACAAGCAACTACATATTTGGCTTCCATAGTGAAGTATGTGATGTAACCTTGCTTGATGCTCCGCCAAACTATAGCTCCTCCATTTAGAGTAAACACTGGTCCTGATGTGGATTTCTGAGAATCTCGATCAGTCTGAAAGATAGAGCCCGTGTATCCTGTAAGGATCAAAACTTATCTCCATACATAAGCATATAGTCCCTTGTTCTTCAAAGGTACTTGAGGATTGATATCGACTGACAATCCCTACTGCATAGCAAATGTCAAGTCTGGTACATAACATTGCATACATAAGGCTACCAATAGACAATGTATTGGGGATTCCGTGGTGTAATGTTAAGAGGTTCTTCTCAACAGCATAACATTATGTTGAAAGGCAGAATCATACATTCAGGGGAGTGTCGTGACGATATCTTTACATTCCAAAATTACGTTGCAAGGTAGTAGCTGAAGATTCATCATAGCATAACAACATTGTCCACAACGTAACTATGTTATGACTTTGACGGGGAAACATGCATGCCTCATCCAAAAAGTGTAATACATTAGAGTGATTACCTTGCGCCTTATGCTACGATAAGAACAATTCAGCATAACTACGCTCATCCTAGTGTTGCAACACTGCGATAGCTTTTATAAATATCACATTTCTGCTAACTAAGAGGGGGAGGTGGGTTTTAGGGTTTTAGTTAGAGTCCATCAAGGCCTCCATAGGGAGTCGATTCCTGGAAAGAGGCGATATCTCGGAGCTTCCAAAGGAGTGGTTGATCGAGGAGATTATTGAAGGGCAATCCCGAGTTTGAGGACAACTTCCTTCCCTCTTTTATTTTCTATTCCTTTGTATTTTGGACATGATATGAATAGTCATTATTTGTATCACTATCACGAGTAACTGATTTGTATTCCTTAGGGTTTTGACATAATTTTTGGATTGTGAAACTGTGTTGATTTTTCTTGAATTTATTGAATGCATAAACTATTTTGGCATGCTTATGTATAATGCATTTGAACAATTAGCTACTGTTTGAATGATTTTAATTTGATGTCGTGCTTGAGAAATAGGGCATTAGATTGGAACTAGCATGTCAAACTATTAATCAACTATGATGAGAATGATAGGAGGTTAATAGTGATAGATATTAGAGGAACCTAGTGTTAAACCTAATTAATTGATTGCATGAGAGTGAATTGATAATTAGGTGTGAGAAAGGGTTAAGCTCGATAGAGGATACCTAGATAAAAGACTCTTAGGTTTATGGTTAGCATAAAACGAAATTGAGGGCTAAATAATTAATTTAGTTGATCCATTAATGAAACCATCATCCTAGGACATGTCTTTGTCTAGTTTTGCCCTGGCATTATCTTTTATTCGCTTTTTAGGATTAGATTAGATTAGATTTTAATTCATCTTAGTTCAGTCCCCTAGATAAAATTAGAAGAATCTCTTAATAGCTAAAAGAATCAAACCAATTTTTCAGAGGACGAGACTTGGTCTCTTGACCGTTTTACTATATTATAACTCGACGTGTGCACTTGCGCCCATTAGGGACATATTGACGTCTGCCAATATACGTCCTAACGTCCCTCACAGCCACCACCAGATTTAATGCAATAACTTCACAACAGAGGGAGGACCAATGTGTCACACCCTAGATTGGCGCAGAGAGGCATGGCAAGAAATGCGAACACATTGATATCTGCCAACATACATCCCAATGTCCCTCATAGCCACCATTGGAGTTGATGCAATAACTTCACGATAGAGGGATAACTAGTGTGTCATACCTAGGTTGGCATCCAAGCACATGGCAAGAAACATGGGACGCATTGACATCTGTCGACATATGCCCCAACGTCCCTCATAATCACCATCGAAGTTGATGCAATAACTTCACAACAAAGGGAGGACCAGTGTGTCACACCCTAGGTTGGCATACGGGTGCATGGCAAGAAATGCGAGACGCATGGATGTCTACCAACATACGTTCCAATGTCTTCACAGCCACCAATTGAGTTGATGCAATAACTTCACAACAGAAGGCGGACTAATGTGTCATACCCTAGGTTGGCATACGGACGTATGGTAAGAAACGCGGGAAGCATTGACATTTGTCATCATACACCCCCAACGTCCCTCATAGCCACCATTAGAGTTGATGTAGTGATTTTACAATAGGAGGACCAGTGTGTCACACCCTAAGTTGGCGCATGAGTGCATGGTAAGGAGCGCGAGACGTATTGACGTCTGCTAACAAACGCCCCAACATGCTTATAACTTCCGTTAGTAGAATGCACCAACACGCTCAACATGCCTAAAAAAGGCCCACCTTTTTCAAAATATGTGAAAGTCGATAAGACAAAAAAGTTACTCCCTCAAATGCAATAGTTCTTAAAAAAATACAATGGGGGCAAGTTAGTAAATTTGAAAAGAAATCCTCCAACATAAAAAAAAAAGGAATACGAAGAAGAAGAAAATAAAGGAGAAAAGAAAGAAAGAAAGAAGAAAAAACAAAGTCTTTTGGCTTATTTGGAAAAAAAAAAGGAAGAAGAAAAAAGAAGAAAAAAGAGAAGAAAATAAAATTAAAAAAGAAGGAAAACAAAAACATTAAAAAAAGAAGAAGAAGAAGAAGAAAATAGTAAGATTTTGGTTAGACAAAAAAAAGAGATTGCAGAAGACGTACAAAAAATGTAGAAAAAGAAAACAAAAAAACAAGAAAGAAAGAGAACGTAAAATGCAATTGAGAAGAAAAAGAATGAAGAAAAGAACGTCGTGAAGAAGAAAAAGAATGAAGAAAAGAACGTCGTGAAGAAGAAAAAATTGAAGTTGAGGAAAAAAATTGAAAACAAATAAATAAATAAGGGATAAAAAACGAATAAAATATTTTTAAAAAAAACCAATCTCATTTTTTTTTTTCTTTTTCTCAGCCACCGCCTTCCCCATTATCCTTCTCTCTCATCTTTTTCCTCCCAAATCTCAGTAAAATTTTGATGATCACAAACCTACTTTTATTTATTAACAATTTGAATATTTTGAAGTGTCCATTGTATAAAACTTAGAACAATAGTTTCAAACGCAATTCGAATCACTCAAATAGGAGTGTAAACGAAGGAGATATGGCCAAAATAATCTTAACAAAAAAATCTCGAGATGATGACATAACAAAATTTTTATCATCAAAATAGACCAATTAAAATATGCCACTTGGAGCAATGAGGAGATGGTGGGATTTTGATTTTTGGATTGGTTTTAAAAAATGAATTTAATAATATTTTATGTTTGTGTCTAAAGCTAGTTTTGGACGGCATTTGCTTTTTGTTGGGTTTTAAAAGAAATGATTTTAAAAGATATATATTATTATATTATTTTTTGTTTGTATGACTAGTTAAGTTTAAATCTCAACCATTCAATTTTCTTTTACCAACATCCAACCGTCCAAATTGAATTTGGTTTTCAACTTTTCTCTCTATTTAAACTCTCATTCTTCTCCACAATTTGAACAACAACAATTACATTAATTTTCAATCCTCTCAAAACAACACAAAGCCTCCATTGTTGCTCTCTCCAAGCTTCAATTATCTTCTTCTTGTGATGATTGATTTGTTGTGTGCTACAATTTGTAAATCTACTCTATTGAGAGAGTTGTAAGTATGCTCTTTTATTTTCTCAGATCTTTGTAAGGGTTGGCCCTTGATCCCAGTTGTTATCCTCAACCATGGAAAGGATCGAGTTTGTTCTTGCACCAAGAAAAAGAAAAAGAGTTGTTATCCTCAACCATGGAAATGATTGAGTTTGTTCTTGCACCAAGAAAAAAAACGTTGCGTCGAACGACTATAAAATTCCCCCTTTCTTACTTTAATTGTGCAATTAATTTGTTGTTATATTTGATTGCATGAAATTAATTGCTTAATGTTTATTTAGGTTGGTTGAATTGATCTTTACATATCTCGAGCTACGCTCATTTTAATATCCAAATCAAATTTCAAATAAAACTCAAATTCTATCTCGAGTTCAAATTGATTGAGATTTATGTTCTTAAATCAAATTAAACCTCAAATTCAAAATTTTGGCCATATTCCAAATTTTATCCTAAATGTAAATATTTATCCCCAATCAAATTAAATTGTAGATAATACCTCCAATTTATCTCGAATTTAAATAGGGGCATAATCCAAAATTTTATCCCAAACTAAAATTGAGTGAAGTACAAATCTCATCTTCACATTCTATTCCAAATTCAAGTCAAGCATCTTAGGTAAAAGTTCAATTTTACTCGTAGCTCAACTTTGAGTTATCAATTATGTAGAACATAAATTCTACTTAAATTCAAATTAAAACTTATGTCAATAAAAAAATCAAAACTTTGACTTAAATTCATGGTTCGATAAGTTGACATAATTACGATATATGTGTCAAGGATGTAAAATTTTAGTCAAGCTTACGTACCAAATCATAGTTTGATTAAATCGACACATCGAATAGAGTTAAACTCAGAAACACACAACTTGTATTTTGATTTCAAACTTTATTTTTTTCAAGATTCATCCGCCCGTACATTTGCATAAATCTCAAAAAGTGAATCTCAAAAAGAGGGCATTTGTTGAATAAGAAATTTTGGATCAATCATAAATTGTCACGTCATTTCCCAAATTAATGACAAAATTACAAATCACTAAATTTAAGATCAATTAAAAGTTAAAATGTATCCAAACTTGAACTTGAAGACATAAATTGAAAAATTATGTGATTTCATCATGACCATTGGATTGAATAAAATTAATTTGATTCAATTGGATATTAAATTTGGGCTAAAGTCCAATTGAGTAAAAAATAGACTTAATTTGGATCAAATGTCAAATAGACCCAAGTCCAATTAGTTGAGCTCAAGGGACCAAGTTCATGGACCAACTTAGCACAAACTAGGGGTGATCATTGGCCGGTCAGGGTCAGTTTTCCGACCAGATCGACGTCGAACCGACCAGAATCGGTTCAGAATCTAATCAAACCGGCCCCGTGCGTCGACTGAGCAGAAACACGACCGGCCGACTAGTCGATCGGTCGGTCGGTTTGGTCGGTTTTTTCTTTTCATTTTTTTAATTTTAAAAATTATATTTATTTATTAAAATTCTTAGAAAAATTGCTATATTTAATAGTTAGTACTATTTAGTATTTACTATTAGGTAAAAGTTATATTTAGTTATAAATCATTATCGTTATAAATAGTAATTTTTTAATACAAATCAAAAATCAACTATTTGTTAACTTCCTTATCAATCATGTTTAGTTTTCTCTCTTAATTTGTGATTGTGATTCAGAATTTAAGATACTATTTCACATTTTAGTACTTATGGAATAGAGGTATTAAAAACAAAATATTGATATAATTTGATTTGAAAACCCTTAATATTTAACCATTAACATGTCCATTGTTTAGGATTGTGTTTGCTTCGCTTAATTGCTTAAAGAACCCTTAATACATAATACATATATATTTGAAAACAAAACTAATATGAGAGTTGAGAGTGTACGTCACAAATAGAAATGTCACACGACATATAGTCACATACAATCAAATTAGAAATTACAACATAAAGTCAATTGTCAAATACAACCAAATTACAATAAAACATAAAGTCAATTGTCAAATACAACTAAATTACAATAAAATCACATGATAAATGCTTAATCGATAACTGAAAACTTTGCAAAATCTGGAAGGTCTTGAATCTCTTTTTCATTGTTCATAACCGCTCTAAATCCTATATAATTAAGATTAAGAAGATAAAGACAACCTCATTAAGATTTTAAACTAACAAGTTACAACTACAAAGTACAAATGAATAAAGTTTAAAGTTAAACAATTGAATAAATACCTTCTTCAAATAATGAAGCTTCTTTCATGTCATGCTGAACTTCAAGATCTATTGGACAGAATTTAGCCAATTTTGAGTACAAATGAGAGCCTCCATTGTTTTTGAAGCCAATGAACAACGTGATGAATCAACAACATGTCTTGTTGTACTAAAAATCGACTCAGACGCTACAGTAGATACTGAAATTGCTAAAATATCTCTAGCCATACGATTAAGAACCTCAAACCGATGACTGTTCATCTTTCACCATTGAAGTATGTCAAAATCACCTTCATTCTTAACTTTGGCTTCCAACAAATAAATATCAATCTTTGACCCCTGTTTGAAAGGTATAGTCTCATCGCCTTCAAAATCAATATCAATTGTATCATAGACAATGTCTTCACCCACCTTTTCAATTGGATCACAATCAATCATGGTCTCTGAGGATAAGACAATTGGTGTATTAGTAATAGTACTCCCACTCCCACTCTGAGTAGTACTGTACTCATGAAAGAGACGTCTACAACATTGCTTCACTATATTTCCCATAGATTTCGCAACCTCTGGCCCAAAAAATTTTTTAAGGTAAAAAGATACAAACCGTAGCTTTTTTCGAGGATCTAGCACAATAGCAACATACAACAATAGATTATTTTTTTTTCCATTGTTCCCCCAATACTTCTCAAATTTAGCCTTCATGCTATTGGCCATTCCAACTAGCATTGCATTTGCACGACCAGCATTCAAACGTATACAATTTTGAACCACTGTAATCTGATGAAAAACCATATTCGAAGTGGTGTACAAAGACCCTGAAATTTTCAACGTCACATCATAAAAGACCTTCAAAAACTTAAATCAATATCTAAGCATTTGTCCGATCTTCCTTATTTGGTGACAAATCGTGTCTATAAGAAGCATCTTCATCTTCTAATCTATCAAAAGCCTTTTCAAACTTCACAGCTACCTCAAGTATCAAATATATAAAGTTCCATCTAGTGAGAACATCAAGACACACATAACTCTTACAATAAATTTTTTCAATTTCAATGCACTTTTTAAATTTCAAAAAACGTGCAGGAGAAGATCTTATAAATCGTACAGGATATTGAATCCTTTAAATGCAATCATTATGTTCCTTAAAAGCATCACATACTATGAGATTTAATATATGAGCACAACAACGAACATACAGAAATTCTCCACCAAACAATAATCCCTTATTGAATCTTTTCAGAAGATAAGCAATGGCAGTGTCATTTGAACTTGCATTATCAACTGTCAAAGTCATTACCCTTTCAATGCCCCAATCCTTCAAATTCTTTTCAATGGTTTTACCAATAGTATCACCTTTATGATTCTCAATTGGACAAAAACTAAGTATCCTTTTATGTAATCTCCAATCAGAATCTATGAAATGAGCAGTTAGTAACATGTAATTTTATTTTGTCCCGATCTCCAACAATCCGTAGTGAGAGAAACTCTATACTTCTTGTTCACAAACATGTCTTTCAAACACTTTTTCTCATTAACATACAACTTAAACACATCTTTAGCCACAGTAAACCGAGATGGAACAACAGATCTAGGTTGACTTGCACATGTTAATTTATAGACAAATTCTTAAATCCTTTACCCTCTACAAACTTGAATGGCAATTCGTCAACAATTACCAGTTCAACCAACGTTTCCCAACAACTCTCTAAACTATATGACTCACATACAAGTTGTGATGTATTATCCCCAACATTGTATTTGTCTTTAGTTTTGAAAGCTAATGTCATTTGGGTTGGATCTCTCTTTTTCTGGTAAAGGTAATTTTTACAATTTTCCAAATGATTCTTCATAGTTCCAGTATCATTACGTTTAGAATGATATGTATAAACAACTCCACAGTACTTACATTGAGTATGAAGGTCTTTAGGATCACCTTTTAACCTTTCAAAATGATCCCAAACCATGGATTTTTTTCACAACCTTCCTTTTTTTTGGTGGATTTGGAACATCCGATGTCTTATTTGCTGAATCAACATCAACGATATTTGTATTAGCATCCGTTTCTGCATCTCATTCATTTTTTGAAGCATCAGTTGCAATTCCATCAAACTCCATATCCATTGAATCCATGTAGCTGAACCACACCATGTCAGACGTCAGTATCACACAATTCACAAAAACTCAAAGTATTTCAGCTTTACAAAAACTCAAGTCTCAAAGTATTTACAAAAACTCATATACCCACACCCTTATCACCTTATGCATGAAACATGAGCAAATAAGGAATCCGTACCATAACACACAATACCTCAACAAGTTTCACAAATGACTCATAAGAGATAATAAAGGAAGTAATAGTGCCTCTAATCTTCATGTACACTGCCTCACCTCAGTAGAACAACAACCAACACTCATCTCCAATTTGTTACATAAATGTAAACTTTCAATACAAGAAACTATGCAACTCAAATTTGTTAAAATTGTGAACTAAACAGTAAACACATCTAAGGGAGAAAAAAAGAGAACTCATCAAACCCATATTTGTTAGAAAAGAAAATATGGAAATAGATTAAGGGATGGCTAATTAATTATAATAGCAATGTGAGTATTTATATTTTATTTTATCATATACATTATACATATATATATTTGTAGGAGTGGTTAGAGAACAACCATGGATTTAACCAACCAATTATATTCTGCTAAAAGTATAGTGTTCTCTTGTCTTCTTCAACCTTGGCGATCAGACATTAATCTACTTCATACACTAAATTAATCAAACTAAACCTAAACAGACTCCACATTTGACATGGTGAAATAGGATCATTTATATTTATTGATTAAACAACCTTGGACACCAGACATTAATCTACTTCATACATCAAATTAATCAAACTAAACCTAAATAGTCTCCACATTTGGTCCCATCAACAATAATTTATCTACTTACGGATATGGACCTGCAGGCTGCTATACGACTGGCTGGCGCTGGAATGGAAGGAAGAACGAAGAAGATCGATGACGGCTGGAACGGATTTGCAGGACTGGTGCTAGAATCAAAGAAGAACGAAGAAGAAAGAAGATCGGCGATGGCTGGCCGGCTGGAATGAAGAAGATGGTTGGCTTAGCTAGCGGCTAGAACGAAGAAGAACGATCGCTGAAGAAGATCGATCATGTTGAGGGCTTAGCCTGGAAGTGGAATGGAAGATCCCGAAATTTTTAAAATGCCATTTTATAATTTTTTTAAAAAAAATAAAATAATAAACCGGTCGGGTCAGATCAATAACTCGCTCCGACCACCGCTAGAATCGGTTTTAAAAACCAAAAATTGACAACGAACACTTTTGTTTGATTTTCGACCGTCCGACTCCATTTCGATCTGTTTGGGTCGGTTGTACCGATTTTTCAGTCTAACATGCTTACCCCTAGCCCAAACCCACAAAGCCTACCAGAGAACTCTAGAGGAGTTCCCTTTGTGGGAGAGAAAAATTTGGCACTCTAGGAAGCCTAGAGATAATTTTTCCAATAATCAGAAGACTTTCAGACTTCTGAAGCTACACATTCCTTGAAAATACAAGTCCCTTCCAAGACTTCAACTTCCCCAAGTCAAGCGTACATTCAACTGAGAGAAAATTAGAGGATCAAGTACTATATCAAACCACATTCGTATCCAATCAACATCAACATGAGTTCAACTCCACGAAACATGTTTCTCTGGAAACCTTGTGACTACAATCACCTAAATTAATTATCTTACCTCATAAATTCAATTTTAGCCTCAATTTAACAAAATAAAAAAGACCTAAATAACTCAAGATAGTTTAATGAAAATTACCTGGAAATTTAGGATTTTACATCAAGAACTAGACGTGAATATTTAGTTAAAAAATTAAGATTAAAAATGTAAATATTAAAGTCGAAGGACCAATTTGAATCGAAAATCAAAATTTAATGGTAAAAATATAACTATTTGAAATTTTGAAACCAAATAAGAATTTGATTGAAAACTTTAAGGTAACATTGTAATATTTTAAGGGTGTGTTTGGTGCATGATAAAAGTAGAGAGTTGAGTTGAGTTGAGTTGAGTTGGTAATTATTATCTAGAGAGTTAAATTATCCGGGGAGTTAAATTGTCTGTGTTGGTTTGCAGAGTTGAGTTGAGTTGGTAATTATTGTTTGTGTTTGTTGTGCAGAATTGAGTTGGGAGATCTGATCCAGTTTTTTGTGAACGAGATTAGTTCTATTTTTCTCTGTTTGTTTTTTATTTCATTCTTTTATTTTTTAGTTTTATACTTTGCAATTGTTGATTAATTTTCAAATATACACGTATTTTCTCAAATCATGTATGACATAAACTGGACAATTTCATTTTTTTTTCTCAATTTGTTGAACATAATAAATTATTTTTCCATATATTATTGTCAAAAACTGTAATAATTCTAATTCTCTTCAATCTATAAAACATACCAACAAAATACATTTCATATTGTTGCTCAATTAATTGGTATATTGTATATTGTATGTATATTGAATGTAATTATCTCAATTATTAATTGGTATATTATATGTATATATATTGAATCTTGCTAACTTAACATTCTTATTTCACATATCATACCATTTATTTTTATATAATATGGATAGTATATTTGGAATTGAAATTGTACATAGGATAATTGCCTTTCATTTGATTATGATGGTGAGAATGTGATGTAGTACAATAACATTTTTTATAAGATCACAAAAATAATATGAACCGAACGAACATGTGGCCGTTTCCAAGAAAAAATCACAAAATATATGTTCTTTTCTATACTTATAATATTGTGTCATAATACAAACATAAAAATTACATTTCATGACGTATGCAAAAGTTATCATTCTTTTGACGATAAAAAAAAATCAGATATGGGGAGAATCCAAACGGCGAATATGAAGGAAGAGAGAAAGAAATGAAAATATCACTGGTTTTTAGAGTTAGTTTTAAGTGGGTAAAAATGTTGTTTTAATAACCCACAGGTTTTCTTTATAAGTTTAACAAATATGGATAATAGATACCAACCCAACAACTCATACCCATTTATCATACACACAATATAAAAACCAATCCCAAAATTCTAGAGACAAGAAAAATGTAGTATTTTTTTTTTCTCTCGGTTTATCAATTTTGTAGCCATCCTCCGTAAATTTCAGTCTATAAAAATTGAACCAAAAGCCCATTTTTTAAACTTTTATTTGAAGTGCCATTTTTTTTTTTTAACTAAATGATGTAATAAGTAAAAATTTTTATTCTGTAATACATTTTAATAAAAATAATATGTTATATTAATTATGCGATATGTTACATTATGTGTTACTTCTAAATAATTTACTTTTTATCACTTTTTTTAAGACTCTTTGTCACGTTAAATCTATAAATATATAGAATGTAATAGCATAAAATAATTACTAAAAATATTTATAAATAATAACAATTATATCCATCTGTCATAGACCATGATATTTGAACAATCTTAATTTTACACTCTTGACTGACGATTTGAGTCTATAGCAAGTAAAATAAAATGTGAGATCAAAGTGTGTCAGAAATATTTTAATTTTAATTTTTTTTTAGTAATAGGAATAATTTAATATTGGAACAGTCTGTTTCTTTCTTTATTATTATTGTTTTGAAAAATGCTATTTTTTATTGACGACTATGACTGCGTATCCTAGACTTGTAGTGCGAAAATAAGTTTAACTAGTCCAATTAAAATATTTAATATTTGTCGATCTCTACTTTCACATGGCTTTTAAAATTAAATTTTAAATCTCATTAGATAATCTTTAATTTTTTTTTCAAATTAAATCGATAAATTTGGTATTTTTTTTCCAGAGAGATGAAAACTATAATTAAAAATTGAAACGAAACAAAGATAAATTTTAAAATAGAAAACAAAAAATAAAATATTTAATAGAAAGAACCTTAGTTGTTAGCTAATACTTAACACGATGAATAAGATATCTAAATAGTTCAATCTAGTTGTACTATAAATATTTAAGAAATTTATAACTCAAATAGTAGTGGTCATTCGTGTTATTTGTGGAAGTGTGAAGATTGTAGAGAAATCCAAAAAAATTGAAGAAATTTGGAAATTTATTCCATTCCACTTTGGTTATTTTATTTTATCTGTTTGTTTCCTTACATTATATTATATTTATTTTAATATTATATTTTATTAGTTTTCATATTCTCGTCATACCTCGTTTTGCTCATCAATTTTACAACTCATTTTCCTAGGTCTTAAAAGTATGTCGTTTTCTCTCTTTTCATTATAATTAATAAATTAAATATTGTTTTGTATGTTTGTTATATATATAAATTCTAATATAAATATAATGTTTTATAATGGTGTTACCATGATAAATTTTACAAAATTAGAACTTGTATCATTTGATATTAATGGTAGTAGTTATTTTTATGAATCCTTGATGTTGAAACACACCTGGATGCCATAAATATATGATCATCGAAAAACAACTATTATTCTTAAAGCTCGTTGTGGATAGATACACTTGAGGCTTTAAGATTTTAAATCAATATGTTATAGAAGATATTTTTTCTACATTTCGTGTCTCATATATGCTCTTGCAATAGCGATATCGAGAAAAATATTCTAAAAAGTATTCTTAACTCATTTCATGTCTTCTTGAGGTTGAACAAAATAACGAGTTATTGATTGTTTTAGCTAAAATTAAACTTTTAATATTCAAAGTTTTGTTTCTCTTGTTGTAATTATTTTGATCAATGAAGAAGCATGGACAATTTTCATATGTTTAGTGACTAAAAATTAGCAAATAAGATATATGTCTGGCAGCCAGTGTAACTACGCACACGATACTTACTAGTAGAACTTATTTCTAAATTGACAACATTGGAAGTAAAAGTCAATACAATATCAAGTTATGCAAATTTGATTGAAAGCTTTGGAAAAGCAAATTTTATTTTTCCTAGAGGAACAAAATTTACGATTGATAATACATTGTTCTCTAGTCAATCAAAGAGAAATCTACTAAGTTTTAAAGATATATGTTGCAATGGTTATCATATGGAGATGTTGGGATTGGTGTCCTAATTCTCCCGATGGTCTCGTAATTTGTAAACATTTTGTACACATTTGTTATTAATAAAATAAACGTTATTTTATATACATTTACTCAAATCCAATAAACTAAGATCTGTGGTTATTTCATGTAACTTAAGCTTGTATGTGAAGACATACAAGTGAATCGTGCCTTAAGTAATAAAGTGTTACAAATAGTCTGATCCTGATCATTCATGTGAAGACATGCGAAGAGGGTATCCTATACAAAGAGATTGTATAAGACCGGACCACGAGATGATTAGTCTCTTTATATAACGCTGTTGATAATTGAGACTTACATCTCATTAGGATGACCATAGGTGACATGACCTTAATCCTGAGTGAGTTGGGAACTCCTGCTCATGATGGCGGTCCTTTGATTAGTATGGGTGAGAGTGGCCAGATTGCCAACTCAACAAGCCTACCTTTTTGGGGATTCGTCTAATTGGGGAGCTGGGAACTCAACTACACAAGACAAAATTCACTCCTTCTTGAAGCAGGGGTAAGTAGATATATTGCTCCCTTAAGGGCTGATTCCGGGTCTTGAACATAGTGGCCACACTCTCTCTTTGGAATAGAGGACTCAGTCATAGTAGGACTATGACTTATTGTTCATTAGAGAAATCAGTGATACTTAAGGAGTTAAATGTAACTACAGGGGCAAAACGGTAAATTGACCCAGTTGTACTTACAAGCAATTTGTGAAGGGTCATCGCACTGTTGATTGGTCATATGGACAGAGAAATATATCTGTAGTGCAAAGAGTATAGCTGTCGGTCTTTAGAGGAGTGACTAACAGTTAACGGATGGTGGATCTTGTGACTAAAGAGTTTAGTCAGTTATTCACATACTGTTGGAGTTTCAAGCTACAGGTCCATAAGGTCCCCTTGGTAGCTCAATGGGTTCAAGTTGAGAATCAGTTTTTTGATTAGTTTGAAGTGTTCAAATTAACAAGAGGAAATTCAATTATATGTGATATAATTGATATGATGTATTAGATACATTAATTGGAGGAATTAATATAAACATGGTTTATATTAAATACCATAAAATAAAAAAATAACTATAGTTTATATGTTTCATATGATGAAATATTAAAACTATGAGTTATAAATATAACATGATAAGTTGGTTATCATATTTATTTATAATATATTAATTATATGAAAATTAATTCTTTTTCTCTAATAACCGAATTGAATAGGAGGTTATTGGAAGTTTTATGGTAACCGTGAGATAAAAAGGAAAATTGTATTTCAAAATTAGATGATGATTCATTCGAAAAATCTCATGGAAATGGCTATCAAGTAAAAGGTATTTTTACTAAGCGATAGCGCTGAGAGCATACACGATCGAGCTACGAGTTGACTATACGATAGTTACTCGCTTGATCGTTGCTACACGATCGAGTAGTAAAGTCTATACGATAGCTTTCATCTTCTAAACGATCGAGTACATCGTCTATCAGTTTTTATCTTCCACTTACTCGATCGTCTACCTCATGTTTTCCTCAATCCAAGATCATACAGGGCCCACAACTCCTGGATTCTCACATTGAGAATACCAAGATAACACTTGTGGTGGTGTTCTAATTTAGTTCGAGGATCGAGTTGGACTCGAGGTGCATCCAGTTGTTCGTGTTGTTGGTTGTTTCGTTCATTGTGTTCGTGTTCGTGTTCGTGTTGACTGAACAATTTGCTAAATGATCAAGGGATACTTGAAGAAGAATTATTCAAATGTACGTATACTTTATCCCTTGTATCTTCTTGTAGCATACTGTAATTTCTGTTTATGCATAATTTGTTCGTTTTCGTTTAAGACTGTAACTATTGTGTTCATTCTGAATGGGATTTGGAACGATCCACTTCCACTACTCAAAGGATCTCTATTTAGAATTCCTTCAAGAGATGGATAGAAATAATGAGATAGAATATCTTTGTATTATAGATTCTCACATGAAGAGATATTGGAAAAGTTGTCTACTTTATCTTCTGGATTATATTATACTCATATATGAGTAACTGAAATATATGCAACAATGAACCTGAAGTTCATGAATTCAGATATTTTTACAATTTGACATGACCAATTGGGTCATCTAAGGTCTATAACGATGAGAAGAATTATTGAAAATTCACATGGACATCTATTGAAGAGTCAGAAGATTCTTTAATATGATGAATTATCATGTGATATTTGCTCTTAAGGAAAATTAATAATTAGACCATCACTAGCTAAAGTGAGGATTGAATCAATTGCATTTTTAAAATGAATTCATGGTGATATATGTGGATTTATTAACCTACGAAGTGGATCATTTAGATATTTTATAGTATTAATAGACTCATCGAGCAGATGGCTACATGTGTGTTTATTATCAAGTTGGAACCTTGCATTTGCAAGATTACTTGCTCAAATAACAAAGTTATCAAGTCGGGACATGTTATTTTGCATGTTGCGTCACTTATACATATTAGAATAGTAGCTTATCATAAAGACTCGCCACTAAACTTAGTTTATGGTCATGAACCAGATATTTTACAAAACTTTTCTACACTCATGATTTTCGAAAAAATGGCAGCTACAACGAATCTATTCAAAAGATAACCGGAGAGATTTACAACTCTCACTAATAAAATAATTGCTATATAAACAAATAATATTATAGAAAAATAAAGGGGAAAAAAAGTGAAATTATATAATATGGTTGGGCTGTCCGTAATTTTCTCTTTCTTTCACGTGTATGACATCGTTGGGTCTTAGTTGTCACTCTGTTCGCAAAACTGCCACTCTCATTGCGCAAAGGCCGACGCTAATTGCTGAATGCTCATCAAAAGCAATTTTCTGTATCTTCTTCTTCCTGTCCTCATCCGCCATTTTTTCCTAAAAAAAGCTTCAACCGCAAGACTGTGTGCTGTGCTGTAGTCTGACAGAGAAGACATTTTCGCCCTAACCAAAAGCCATTTTATCTTTCCATTAACTATTGCTGTATTTTTCTTCTCTTCTTTCCCTTTTCCCTTTATTCTACCTACGATTCTGATCGAATCTTTGCCGACGGAGACGCGTGTCATTTCTTTGCCTCGTCGATCGAGCCGAACGCCGGACGGAGGATTTGGTTACCCTGTAAATTTCGTGATTTGATGAAAAATGATGATCAGAAATCTGGTGGCCTTGTTGCTCTTTGTCACGGTTATTGCTCCGATTGTGCTCTACACTGATCGCCTCGCCACCGTCAAGTTATCCTGTTAGTGTTCTTCTAACTCACTGTTTTAGTTTTGGCTTACTGTTCATCTATGTTTCTACCCATGGATTTTAATTATAGGGTTTTTGTTTCTACAGCTAAAGGCGATCTTGTTGAAGGTTTTGCGACTTCTGTAAGTAAATGCGTCTGTATGGTTGGATCGTTTGGCTCTTTTCTCTCAGTTCTTCTTCTGATCCCCCCTTGCCTTCTTAAACCAGGGTTTCAATAGCAACTATGGGCATCTGAATCTTGTTGATGGGGTATTTATTTATCAATTTTCCATAATATTTTATTTCTATTTCTGGATTCACTGTTCGTTTTTTTCCAAATTACTTGTTCTGTTTTTTTGCATATTTTAGATACTAAGTTTTCTGATGTTTCTTCTTTGATTCATGGCAATAGAAATCTTCATCAAGCGTAAAAGAGCCTGTCGCGATTATTTACTCCGACAACGAGTTGCTTCCAGATTCCGCTGCTTCGGTTTGGCAGAGCAATGGCGGCGTCCAAGGTTTGGCCAAGGATGTGCTCTATAAATATATATATTTTTCTTTATATCATTGCTTTCTGGCTTTTTATATTTATTTCCCTTGTGATTTGTTAATTTTTTCTTGCGGTGCACAATCTCTAGGAGTAATAGAGCGTAAATCTACTCGAGTATTGTCCACAACTGATGAGGAAGGTCGTTCTCAAAACGAGAATCCCATCAAACAGGTTACGGACCCCATTGGGCTGCCAAATATCATTTCAGGGAATCCCAATAGTACCAGTGAAAAGAACAGCAAAGTGGATCCTGTATGAATCTTGGTCTTTGTCATTTCTTCTATACTCTTTAGTTGTACTGTATTTGCATGTTCATGGTTATATTTAGAAGCCTTTGATAGTTCTTTCATGATTTTTGCATGGATAATTCTGATTAACTTATTATTCAGCAAGTTTTTTTCTCCTACCGAAAGCTGCCTATCACTTTAGCTAGATGGCAAATTTTAGTATGGTGATACTTACCAATGTTACCATTCTCTTGGGAAGTCTATAGCTGTAACTAGATAGCAAATTTGCAATGCATTTTCCGGCTCCAGTTCTATGCCAAATAAGTCATTGATGTTCCTCCTTCATTGCTTCTTAACTAATTGGCTTAACTAGTTAACTTTTTGATTTATTTAGAATGTTCCTAAAACTGATATACAATGAATCTTCCAGAACACTCAAACTTCTGAAAAAGCTGATGGGGGAGAAATAGTAAGATCAAGATTTGAACACAACAATGTTCAAGCTGCTCTTCCTAATGCTCGGGTAAGACATCTTAAGGATCAGCTCATAAGGGCCAAAGTTTACCTCTCGCTTCCAGGCACTAGGAACAATCCCCACCTTACAAGAGAACTTCGACTGAGGATAAAAGAAGTTCAACGAACATTAGGTGATGCAAGCAAGGATTCTGAGCTACCTAAAAAGTAAATTTTCTGTCTGATGGCAGCCATGTTCACGTTAATTTTCCATCTGAGAATGAGTTATTGTTTTTACTTTTTTCTTTATCTGTTTAAATCTAATGGGATGGGACATACTTGAGAGGGTCTTTGTGCTCATTCTCAGATACTATTATGTTGCAGTGCCCTTGAGAGATTGAAGACAATGGAGCAAACTCTTGCAAAAGGGAAACAAACTCAGGATGACTGTGCTACTGTGGTAAAGAAACTGCGAGCGATGCTTCACTCAACTGAAGAGCAGTTACGAGTGCACAAGAAGCAAACCTTGTTTTTGACGCAGTTAACAGCAAAAACACTTCCTAAAGGCCTTCATTGCCTTCCCTTGCGCCTGACAACCGAATACTATTCTCTGAATTGGTCCCAACAGGATTTCCCAGGTCAAGAGAAACTAGAAGATCCAGACCTATATCATTATGCGTTATTCTCTGATAATGTATTGGCAGCAGCAGTAGTTGTTAACTCAACAATTACTCATGCAGAGGTATTATATTTCTCGTGGAATTATGCTGTCTTTTTTATATTTTATACATTAATTTCTTTTTCCCAATTGGTTGGGATTGGTAGAAAGAATCTGATATCTTGTCATCGTTGAAGCTTATACAACTATGGAAAACCTTTCCCTTTGTTTGAGTTCATAACTGATTTCATGTATTTGATATTTTCAGGAGCCTTCAAAACATGTTTTTCACATTATTACAGATAGACTTAATTATGCAGCAATGAGGATGTGGTTTCAGGCAAATCCACCTGACAAAGCTACGATCGAGATTCAGAATATTGAAGAATTTACATGGTTAAACGCCAGTTATAGTCCAGTACTGAAGCAGTTGGGTTCTTCATCTATGATAGATTATTACTTCCGAGCTCATCGGGCTAGCTCTGATTCAAATATGAAGTTCCGGAATCCGAAGTACCTGTCCATCTTAAACCATCTACGGTTTTACCTCCCACAATTATTCCCGAAGCTCAAAAAGGTTTTGTTCCTGGATGATGATATAGTAGTGCAGAAAGATCTCACGAGACTTTGGCTCATTGATTTGAAGGGAAATGTTAATGGTGCTGTAGAGACTTGTGGAGAAAACTTTCATCGGTTTGATAGATATCTCAATTTCTCAAACCCTCTCATCTCAAAAAATTTTGATCCTCATGCCTGTGGTTGGGCATTTGGCATGAATATCTTTGATTTGGATGAATGGAGGAGGCAGAATATTACAGAGGTGTACCACTCCTGGCAGAAGCTGGTAAGTTCTTATGAATGGATATCTATTTTACTTGTCATGTAACTTAAAACCTTCAATTAAATTGGTAGCGGATAACCCTTTTCAACACTGAAAATACTGAAAATACGTCTGGAAGAAAATTTTTGTGAAGATGGATAGTAATGCATATCTATTGAGTGCTGGGAAGTATTGTTTTGTTGTGGCTTGTAGCCTAGCTCCTTGGAAGTAGTATTACTATTACCCACGCTATTCCTGCTCAAAACATTGCATTTTTTCTTCAGAATTATGACAGGCAATTGTGGAAGCTGGGAACGTTACCACCAGGTCTCATCACATTTTGGAAGCGCACTTATCAGCTCGACAAATCCTGGCATGTTTTAGGCCTTGGATACAATCCTAATGTTGCGCAGAAGGAAATTGAACGAGCTGCCGTCATACACTATAATGGGAACATGAAGCCATGGCTTGAGATAGCCATACCCAAGTATCGAAATTATTGGGCAAAGCATGTTGATTTTGACAATGTATATCTAAGAGAATGCAACATTAATCCTTGAATGGTCCTTTTGGACTTCGAAGTTTCCTTCATGATTTCAACATCCACAATAGTTTTCCAGGTCCGGATCTCTGCATTTTCCTTTTGTTGGTTCTCTAATTTATTTTGTTCCCTTCTCCTTGATTCGTTTATTAGTTATGTAAAGTAGAACTTAACCGATGTTATCTATTCTAAATTCCCCCACTTTAGATGTATATCATATGTGGGTCTCTATATTCTGTTACTGTACAAAATCTGCTTACCCAAATCCTTTTCCTCAAATATTGTCAGTTGCAAGTTGAAAATTCGAAAAAAAAAAAAAAATGGTAGCTCTCTCTCTCGTACTATCTTTTTTATTTTGTATTGTCTGAAACTTCTGTTATGTAAAATGAAAAAAGTATGATCAAAACAGGCCAAATGGGCTCTACCAAAAGGAGATTACAAAAATTGAAAGAGAGAGAGAGAGAGAGAGAGAGAGATTCAGTGTTAGTACTTCATTTGGAGGGTACGAAGACAATCATAGCAGGACAAAAATAAAATTCCTTTCAGTGTCATTGATGATCATTTGTTTTTTTAATTTTTTTCCCCTTTTCTTCTCCTAGATTTCTCAAACTCATCATGCACCGTTAGCATTCCCGATGGCTCTTTCTTAGATTTACATCCGCTGCGTGTCTATTGAGTTCATTCTTTATTTGATAATCAGCATTTGATCGACTTAATTTAAATTTGTATTAGTGTAATGGTTTATTTGGCATGATTTTACACAAACAGAAAGGCCACTGGTTGGGTTGTAGCTTGTAATTAGGAGTTGGTTCCATAATGAGAAGAGCGGTGGCAGTTGAGGGTTGGTGAGTTGAGGGAAAAAGCAAGCTGGGTTGTGGCTGTGGCATTATGTGCGCAGCTGGCTTTATTACCTGCCACTTTATTCCTCCAATCACGCGTGTATTGTATATCTTTTGCCTTCTTTACTTCAATTTGATTGATTGAATACTTCTCCGTGGGGCCTGTTGAAAATGCCGCCCATATGTGATTCAAATTTCAAACTGTGTGGATATAATTCTTTCTTGTACATGACTCAATGTTTTATACCTGTTTCATATCTGGATTTTGGATTTTAACTATTCATTTATAGTCGTTTGCTTGCCACTAACTTCAGGGCCCAGTAGAGGTCGGCCTGCATATCTAACCCTCTCTTTCCATGCAGCTCCATAACCTCTTTGAAACAGACGGGGTTGGATGGGTTAAATTCATGGGCAATAGACCAAAAAACAAGGCAAAACCCCGAGGTATTATTGTCTTTATGTGCTTACGTAAATATAATTAAACCTCCTGTTAAAGCTAACTTCTTTGTAGCTCAACTGGTTAAAGTGTATGTATGCTCTCGACCTAGATGTTAAAGGTTTGAATTCCTCATAACAAATGTTGCATTGAACTCAAATTAGAACTTTTATCAAAAGTTGATATCATCTCTGTGAACTTATGCGATTAATTTGTATTAATTGATTTATTCATCTTGGATTGGCCTAGTGGTAAATAAGGAAACATTACTTTGATAAAGGATTAGGAGGTCACAGGTATCTTGATATTTGAATGTTGTAAGATCAGGTGGGTTGTCTCGTGAGATTTTCGAGGTGTGTATAAGTTATTCCAGACACTCGAGGATGTTTAAAAAAATTGTACTAATTGAACTTGTTGCTCTCTTACGCGAGAAACGAGATTTTTATGCCTGGAGATTAATAGTAAAACTATAGTCTATTTAATTAAATATTTTAATAATCAATTTAAATAATTTGATTATGTTTAATATAAAGAGTTGTTTTCAAATAAAGGAAAATGAATTAAAGTATTTACAAATATAGTAAAATTTCACCATCTATCTATGATAGACCACGATAGATTATTATCTGTGTCTATCACAATTTTTGTTTATCCGTGTTGTGATAGGCATGGATAATAGTTTATTTTAATTATTTAAAATAATTTTATTAATATTATAAAAGTATTAATTTATTTTTATTTTAATTGATTAAATAATGAATTAATATCACAATAAACTAAATAATGTTAAATTTATTTGATGACTTCATCGGTGGATTCTTTCATTTAATTAAGTAATTATTTAATTTTGATTTCTATATATAAAATTGGTAAATTGAACACATATATTTAACTTTTAGACATTAATTATTCTGCATATCCAAATACAGACATTGATTATCTCAGGCATTTAAAATTCAGACATTTAAATTTTAGATATATAATATTTATACATATAAAACAATATCTGAGATCCAAACAGTTTCTAATTATATTTAATATAATTAATCTTGTCAATCCTTGTGTTGGGTGTTAAAGAGAAAGAACGAACGAATGTTTAAAAGATGACAAGAATGAAACTAATCCATCCCTTTTGGAGGTGAGATTGGAGGGGATGAGAAAGGAAGAGGATAAACAAGAAGTAAAGAGGTGAAATAATCATCTAAATGTTCATAATTAAGATCTTCCTTGAAGTTAAGCCTGATAAATTTATGTTTGTATCCTTTCAACCTCTACCATTGGAAGGACTTCAAATTAAAAGGTGAATTAAGGTGAAATGCAAGTGGGATTTTTGGGCTTGATTATTAGTTAAATCAATATCAAATCAACATGTTGATTTGAAAAATACAAAAGAAAGTTGACCAAAGAACCAATTCTGTTAACAAATCGAATCAAATGCTGAAATTGATTGAAATAGCCTAAAGCATAAAACTAATCAAATCAACAATGATTGAAAGAGCTGAAGGGTTTTTTTTTTCAATCACTTTTTAGATTGCATAAAAACAAACCTAGAAATCTATTTAGCCAAATAGATTGAATCAACCGGCTTCAATAGATTTGGTTGATTCTTTTATATTTATTTGGAGTTACAGTCCTATAGTTGAGGTAAGGAATTATGGAAAGTGTATTAAGATTTGAACCTTTTTGGGTGGAACCAAGAGGTCCAAATGATCTGAGCAACGTTGGCCTCCATACAATCAATGATTGTACCTAGATATCGAATTAGATCAAACCAACCATATCCCATTATTGCTAGATGCAATGCTTCAATTGAGGGCTAGATGGCCATTGACCATTTCTCCTCGTTCTCGCCCATCAATTTATAATCATATCGAGGTTGAATTGTAAAAAAAAAAAAAAAAAATGCCTCTAAGCTTTGTCCCTTGTTTAAAAGATATAGTTATTCTTATCTTTGATCTTTCTAAAACATTTGAAAACTATACTTGGAATAGAAATAATTTAGAATGTTAGACAGAAATTATGATCTAGAATAGTATGGTAGTGATTTGAAACGATACATTCATTTCAAGTCTCAATTTCTATCCAACATTCTAACAAATTTCTATGGGTAATTTTGAAGTGTTAATGAAAGATTAAGAGTAATATTGTATTATTGAAACAACTTGTGTATTTTAGTGTAAAGTATTAAGTTTAGGAATTTCTTTTCATGATTTAGCCTAATGTCAATTCCCTTTTTACATGAGTTGGGTGTTTGTGTTTGGATAAGATCTAGGTATTTTGAAGTTGGATTAGATATCTTTGTGACTACTTGGTTTTGTGGCCAGAATTTGAGTGCTCTTTTAGGTTTGGGCATCATTAAATTTGGATTTTGAGTGTTGGTTAAGTCTTGGGCATTTTAGGGATTAAATTTTATAAGCTTAAAAACTTTTCTAAAGTTAAAAAAGATACAATAGAGACCATCAAACTTTAGGCACATGAAAATACAAACAAAAAGATGTTATCTAAATTCTTTGATAGGTGAGAGGCTCAAAGCTTTTAACTAAATGACAGTTGAGCTATGCTGAGATTTATTAGATTATTAAACCTAAGCTAGAAAGTGAAAGTAACTAACAGAGGAGTTTATGTATTGAGTTTGAGTTGTGATTGTTGGGAATGACTTTGAACTTTTGGCCCATAACAAAAAGAAAAGTAGTTTTTGAGAGAAAAAAGGTAAGAGTTGTCCCACATCAGAAGATTTAGGCTTAGCAAGTGGGTATATGTATAAATGTACAAGGGAGCTTTCAAATTGGTGATGGTGGAAGTATAACCCTTTCACCATATGCGCACACTGCTGCCGTTGTCTGTCCGATCATTTGGGTTTAGGTAACCGTGCTTGTGCGAAAAAGAAATAATTATATTATTGTTTTGTTATTAAATATTTTCTTCTTCCTCTTTCTAAAAAAAGGTTGGAGAAGCTTGCTTAGCTAAATTTTCCGAATGTTTCCAATCCGTTCTCTGACGAGTGCACGTCAGAGTCCGAGTGTTGTGTGAATCTTGGGGAGCAACTAACTTCTTACGATATAGCACCAAGGTCGCACCGTTCTTGCTTTCAAGACAGCGGTTTTATCCATGACACACCAATCTCCATCTAGATTAATAATGATAAATACCAATCTTCATCTGACTGAAGTTACTTCTGATCAGTACATATGGTTCGCCCAAACTATGAGAGACGGATGATGTGCCTATCAGTCTTGGGCTCATTTTTGTTACCGAACAAAGACAGTCAACCAACAAGGAAAAGGGCACTGAAAAAAAGACACCGGCAAATAAGGTGGTTCATTCATTCATTCATTAGCTTTACCTTATCTTATTATTCTTAGGCTGGCCTAAACCTAAACCAAACATGAAACAACCTCGATGTTTGAAGCCTAGACTATGATGCTTGGTTTTGAAATTGATCAAAATGAACGACCTTTGAGTTTTGAGAATACATATAATTCAAGCAATCAAACTATCTTTTTTCAACTCCTTTTGTTTTTCAGACAGCAGTAACCTTTGTCTACTGGGCCCTTCTTCTTCCCTTCTTTTCATGTGCAGGGCTGAGGGAGAGGAGAGATCATTGAAAGGCAAAGGCCAAAGCTTTTCCATATGGTTAAAGAGAGATTCCTTCTCCAGTAGCTTAGCTTAGCCTCTGGTCACAGAGTGCTCTTTTCTGCAATTTGGGTTCTCTCTCTTTTTAAAAAAGTTGTTCAAGTTTAGGTTTTTACCTAATAAGACCCATATCCTTAAAAACCCAAATTAGACTATTACTAAGAGAAGGAGATCTTGGTTATTGTTTAGGGGAATAAATACTAAATAGGTTGTGTTTGCACCCTTGATAGTAACTTCAACCTTATCCATCTTATCTTTTCGGGTTAAATTATAAGTCAAGTCCATAAATTTTTAAGCGTTTGTTAATTAGGTTTTTACCCTTCAAAAAACGTCGAACAATTTTTTTGAACTTTAACAAATCTCTAAATTTTTAAAATTATCTAACAAGTCCTTAAATTTTCAATTTTGTGTCGATAAGTCTTTGAGCTTTCAATTTTGTGTTTAATAGGTGGTTATTTATTTACTCGGTAGTTTTTTAAATTCATACAAAAATTTTATTGTATATCTAAAATATTTGTTAATTTTTTTAGAAAAAATTGTTAGTAATTTGATAGATTGACCTGAAAAATTGGCCAAAATGTTATTTGGCACAATTTTTCAAATAAAGTTCTATAATCCTTTTCAATTTTTTTTTGGTATTTTCTTTTTTTTCCTTTCTCAATTCTTGTTCTATTTCTTTCTCTAAAACTTCATCCCTTGTCTTCTTCCTCTAGATCCTTCCATATGTATATTTCATCTCTCACAATGATAATGCTCAATTTTCTGTATTCTACTTCCAATTGATAGCAATTGAATTTGTACAAAAATTCCACTAAACTTGTACACTAACCTTTGTTTTCCACATGTTCATCATGAAGTAAATTGATATTCAAATCCACGTGTCAAATGAAGTAATCCTATATCCTAAGAATTCATGATAGAAGGAGATCTTGATTGTTAGGACAACAAGTTTTTTCATATTTCCACGTGATATGATATAATCTACTTTAAGAGGCATGTTTGAAATGACTTTTTAAATACTGAAAAATACTTTTTTAAATACATAGACATTGATTTCAACAAAAACTTAGTTTAAGCTTGCATGATTTAATTTTCAAATTCTACCTAAAAGGTCCCATGTTAATAGAGATATTATCTCTCACTTATACATATCATCGTTTAAAACGAATATAGACCGTTTATGCATGTCTCTTACCCGTACGATTTCATTTCAAAACGACATTCAAATTCATAAGTAAAATGCAAGTAGGAGAAAGAAGGCATGTGTTTGGTTGGAGGGAATGAATGAGAAACAAACTCCTATGAAGCAATCAAACATTAAATAAATGTCAAAGGAGATAGATGAAAGTGTGGCAAAAAGTGCCAAAAGGAAGGGAACGGGCAGAAGAAAATTAAAAGCATTTGAGATGTTTTGGAGTTTTGGTCATTGTTTTGACTGCCAAATTGAGCTTGGCCTTGTCTTTGCCTTTGCCTTTTTGCTTAGTGCTGTGCTTCCCTCCATGATGCAATGCACTCAAGCTGTGGGGGAATGGATCGATGCCAAATCTATCATTATTATAAACCTTTTCATTTCTTTGTCCTTTCAAACTTTCAAATTTTCAAATCCAACGGATTCTTTCTTTCATTTGCCTTTCATTTCATTAACCCAAACCTTTATTTGATTTCTATACTTGTACTTTTTGTTTGTGTGTTTTTTGGTATATTATGCAACACAAATTTTAAAAGTCCAATGATTATAATCTAAAAGATCTAAGAAAAGTTTTGGAAAAATGGTATAGATAACCTAAAATAGAAGACTCGGATGAAATTTGATTTAGGTTTTGAAAACAAACGTTTTTTTTGGCTTTTTGCTTACATCGTCCTCTTGTGAAATTACCAAAGTCATTCACCGTAATTCTTTCTTCCATCTCTTTGCTTCTTCTCGCTCTCAATCTACGTTTTTTTTGGATTATCGATCTTTTTTTTTACAACTTCTGCCTTTTGCGATTATTTCTTCTTCTGCAATCACCCCAATTTTTTATAAATCAACGATTATTTCTTCGTGTGCAACTTTTGCCTTGATGGTGAATTAGAGTAAGAGGAAGAAGCAAGAGTGAGACCAAGGAGCGAGAGGAAGATACAAGCGTGAGAATCTGAATGAAGGAAAAAAAATGAGACTTCGGGCTCTTGTTCGTGTTTTGAAGTCAAATGAGTAGTTTCACACACTACTAACGTAAGAAGAAGGTCACAGGCGATTTTTAAACTTGGACCATTTTTCATTTAGGTCCCTCAAAAGTGTTCATTCGTACAAATTTTTCAAAAGGTTTTTCAGATTTTAGTAACATAGACAGGGTTAGAGAACACCCACCCATGACCTTGTCCTCATCAATTTCATCACCACAAAATTTAAAAATTAGCAAAAACGTCAATTTTGACTATAAAGTTGTCAAAAACTTTTGACATTTGATTTAATTTCAACTCATTCACCTACTAATTTTAACACATAAAAAAACACTTTTTTTTTTTTCATAAACTCATTAATTTCAATAAAATAAAGTTTTGTACAAAAATAAGTTCAGTACAGATTATTTATAGAATGATATTTTTAAAATTCATAAGTTTAAAAAAAAAATTAGCTTTTTATTTATGTTGTATAAATCTTTAAATGTTTTTTTATTGAGAGAGAATTTATTATCGATGCATTTTTTTATTAAATTATTAATAAATAACCATTAATGTTATTTAACTAATTATTTCAAACTACAAAAACAGTCTAAAATAAAAGTGAGTTTAGTTCAATGGTAATTTACTTGTTGTTGTATAATAATATCATATATTCTAAAAATAACAGTTTAAAATAAAAGATTTATAATAAAAATATATTGTTTTATATAATTATTACTATTTAATTATTAATGAAAAAATTAAACAAATTCATCAAATGAAGGAATAGACTATGAAGCGCATGAGAAACGCATCCTCGTGCCTACCAAATTCCCCTTTTTATCAATATCACATCATTGTATTTTTTTCACATTTACGGATAAAATAATGAATCAATTCTTATTTTCTTTTCATGGAAAAAAAAAAGTAGAAATAAAATTCTCAACTAAACAATGAAATTGAAATGTTTGGTAAATAGAATTATAAAGCTAAGGAAACGTAAATATTATGTTAAATTACACGTTTTGTAAAATTATAAAATTTTAATAGTTCAATTATTGCTAAACTCGAAAGTTTAACTAAGGAATTATAGTAAATTTAATTATATCAATATTTCAAATTTTTATTAAATCAAAATTGAATCTTGGGTCTAAAAGGATCTTAAACTTTTAGTTTTATGTTTACTTTATCCAAAAATTCCAAATAATGTGAATTAACCCATAATCTATTAGTTACGATCTATTAGCCACAACAATAAAAGTTTAACACAAAGTTGAAAATTATTCAAAATTCTCAATTAACATCTTGTTTAATCATAATTATATTTTTTTGTTTTTGTTCTTGAAAATTTTCTTTCAATTTTACTTTTTTTTTAAAAAAAAAGAAATATTTGAATATTTAGCTAAATTTCAAAAATAAAAAGAATTTCTTTTAATTTTTAACATGATTTTGAAAATTTTACTATAAAATAGATACCAATACAAAGTAATTCACGAGTGAAAGTAATGTTATAAGCTTAATTTCTCAAAAATTAAAATTAAAAAACTATTGTATGAAAGGTGAAAATTGTAATTGAACTTTCATATAACTTAGAGTTCTCAATGGTTCATTGGCTGGAATACATTTCCTGCAATAATAATAATAATAATAAAAAATATATATTAGGTTATTTTTCAATACGAAAAAAATGATTAAAATATTAAAAATATAACAAAATATTATTGTCCATCCATAATAGTGATAGATATTGATAAACTACTATCATCTATTATTGATAAATACTACAAATATCCATTAACATTTATTATTAATAGACGATGACATTTTATTATATTTAAAAATATAACGGATGACATTTAGAATAATTTCTCATGAATATTTGTACAACAAAAACAAAAAAGAAAAAGGCCATCTTCTTCAACAGTGCTTTTGTTTCAAAATGGGCAAATAAAATAAAGGCTAAAAATAAGCAGAGTTTGGACTTTAGAGGGGAAAATAAAGTAGATCTTGAAAATCGTGCATTTTCTGAAGGAAATATATATATATATATATTACACACACTAATATACAGCCAATTTGAGTTGAGTTACAAAAAACGTGTGCAACATTTATTTAACTTTGTAATAAATATCTAACAAATTCATTGTTTTTCAAAAATTACTTGATTTATCATATATATAAATTTTAAATTTATCTAATACAATCCTAAACTTTCAATTGCCAATATGGACATAATTGAACTCACATGAATTTATAAAAAAAAAATAATCTAAAGTTTATATTTTAAAACATCAAGGATTAAATATACACAAATCTGAAAGTCTATAAATTTAATTTAAAATTGGTTAAATTATTATTTTGATTTATGTATTTTGAATTTCATTATATTTTAGTCCATCTACTTTTAAATGTCTAATTTTTACTTCTTGTACTACAAATAAATTTTAGAACTAATCTATATAATTAATTTATTGTTATTTTTTTTTAAAAAAAGGAATTATTACTATCCCCTTTATAAATTTACAAAATACATTCATATATTGTTTTTCTTGCAGGAAAGTTATTATTCTTATTATTTAACTAATTTTGATAAAAATTAAGTTGAACTAACTAAGCCACAATAAGCATGACTCCCCTGGTTTAGTGTTAAAAAAAACTTCAAAGGACTAAATTTAATATTTATTGAAATAGAGATGAAAATTGAAAAATAAAAAAAAAATACAAGACTAATGTAAAACAAAATTTAAAATGGATTGTTTTCCAATATAAAAAATGAACAAAAAATATTTACAAATATAGTAAAATGTCAATGTCTATTTGTGATGGATTATTATCATTTACAATTGATAAACACTCATACACAGTAACATTTTGTTATATTTAAAAGTATTGAAAAATTATTTTAAATAAAAAATTACTGGAAATATTTATAAATAATATCAAAATATCACAGTTTATCATGATAAAGATAGATACAGATAATAATCTATCGCGGTCTATCACATAGATAGTAAAAATTTACTATATTTATAAATATTTTGAATCATTTTTTTATACAACATAAAAGGAATGACTTTTTTAAAGTATCCACATATTCATAGTAAAGTTGTACAGGTTAATTTCTCCAAACAATAACGCGTTGATCATATTGATAATAATAAGTTTGCTCTGTTTTAACAATAAGGTCTCACTATTCTGTTAATGAAATTAATTATAAATTTATAACAGACAAAACAAAATGCCAAAAAAAAAAAGTAAAATAAATTAATTGGAAAAAAAAGGGGGAAATGATAATTAAAGCGAAAGGACGCCATTGAATAATTTAAAGCTGTGGGGACCCTCTCCACTCGCATCCTTAGGCAGGCGCATTTCCTCTCCTTTCCCTTTCTTTCACTCTCAGGGGATTTTGCAGAATTCGCCATTTTCATTTCTTCTTCTTCTTCTTCTTCTTCTTCATTCGCTTCTTTCTACTCTTCTTTAAGCTTTGATGGCGGTGCATTGGTGAAAGCTTTTGCAGAATGGCCGGCGGAGGCGGCGGACGAGGAGCCTCAATTCTTAAGAAAGCTGCTAGAAAGATTGTTGTTGCTGCATACGCTTGCCGCTCCTTCTCTCCCAGAAAAGCTCGCTCTGTAAGATTCTTTCTCCCGTTTATGGCTCCTACATTGCTTCAATTGTTAGATTTCATGGCTGAATGAGTGAATTCATCGTTTTCGTTTCTTTTGTCTGAAATGCCGTTGTTTTCTCGTTCCTAATTTTCATTTCTTCATGTGGGGGATTTCTTTTTCGATTACTATGTCTTATGAGTCCTGATTTTGTTCTGTAACGACTCTGCTTTGTTTGACAGGTCTCGAATTTGTCTTCTCTGTCTGCTGAAAAACCAAGGCACGCTGTGGAAGAAGTTGGAGAAGGTGAAATTGCAGAAGAAACAGAATCGATAACACCGAACAATCTGCCTTCTAAGGTACTTCACCGGCCATATGAACAATTTGTCTAGTACGCTCTCCATATGTAACTTTATAGCTTTTTGAGTTTAAGTGTAGAAACCCATTTCAATTCTTGCAGCCATTTAGTCTTGCATCCTGTCTGGTTTGTTTGGAAGATGGTTTCTAAAGGATTCTGTTTATTTAGTATTACAATTGAGCGAACATTTTCCATGAACTGTTTTTAGAAATTTGTTCTCTCTTGTTTTCAAGTATATAATAATCTTAACTATAAGTCGTTGTCTTTTTTAGTTTATTCTTCAGAATTATGCACATTTGAAACTCCTGGTTCCCAGAATTAAAATCTCTTATTGTTTTTCCCAACATTGTCATACAGATTTGATTATTGGAACATGGAAAATATTTCTTGATTATGGTGGAATCCTTGCACAGCTTTTGAGCCAGTATCAATTTGAGGATTTTTTTGTCTATTGCTTGCTCTTTGTTTTTATGCTTTTGATGTGAATCTGGTTACTGGAGTTAAGCATTACATTTACCCTTTAAATATCTGAGCAAAAAGCCAGTCAAATCCTCTCCTGCTTTTCTTAAGCCATTGTTCGATTGCTGCTTCAAATGAATATCCAGTAGAGAAAATTCAACTTTATTTTTGGACCAGAAAAGAATTATTTGCTTAATCTGTCATGTCATAGTTTTATTATTTAAAAATCGTTTACGTGTCAAATTGAAATGAGACATATTTAATATTTAGCAATTAAATACACTTGTATGATTAATAAATGAATAAAAAAAGTTATGAAAAGTTGAGCTCTAATTTGAGTCAAAGGTTCTTTCTTTTCCAGTATCAATTATCTTACCTGCATATTTGTCTTGATTCGCATCTCAGAATCTGTGCGCCATATGCCTTGATCCTCTGAACTACAAAACCAAAGGGAGTCGTCCAGGGCAGGCCATTTTCACCGCACAGTGCTCTCATGCATTCCATTTCACTTGCATCTCCTCCAACGTCCGCCATGGCAGTGTCACATGCCCCATTTGTCGAGCTCAATGGACCCAGTTGCCCCGGAATTCAGCCCCACTTTGCACCCAAAGTGATCCCATCCTCCGTATTCTTGATGATTCCATCGCCACATTCCGCATCAACCGTCGCTCCTTCCTGCTCTCCGGTCGTTACGATGATGATGACCCTGTTGAGCCTGACCATACACCTGCTCATGATTCTCGCCTCTCTTTCTATGTACATACGACCCCATCAAGCTTCTGTCCTCCCATTCAAGTGAGTGGTTGCGCCCCCGGTTATGTATACTCCAACCACCACACTCGGCCACCACTGCGTCAGCAATTCCCCTGCAGAAGCCTCTCTCCCTTATTGCAATCACCAGCTCGGCAAACATCACGTATTACAGGCAACCCCAGGAACAGTTCGAGATATTACCTTTCAGTAAAATTGGCACATCAACAAGCGACTGACTTGGTCCTGGTTGTGTGTGCCAATGGCCCGCACCTGAGGCTCCTCAAGCAAGCCATGGCCTTGGTGGTTTCCTCCCTCCGTTCCATCGACCGCCTGGCCATTGTTACCTACTCGTCTGCTGCAACCCGTGTGTTTCCCTTGAAACGTATGACTTCTTATGGAAAGAGAGCTGCCTTACAAGTCATTGACCGTCTTTTCTACATGGGGCAACCAGATGCCGTGGAAGGGCTGAAGAAAGCAGTTAAGATACTTGAGGATAGCATCCACAAGAATCCCAACTCCTCCATTCTGCACCTATCTGATAGCCGAACTCAGCCGTGCCATCTCATCAACTTGGACTCGCCCGCTGTCCCAATCCATTGGTTTCACGTAGGATTGGGGTTCAGCATTTCAACTGGTTTTGTAATGCAGGAGTTCGAAGAGTTCCTGATGACAAAAGTACTGAGAGGAATCATCAGAGACATCCAACTAAGAATAGGAGAGGAAAACAGCAGATCAACCATCATTGGTATTGCAGAATTGAGAGGCGACGAAGAAAAGAGAATTGTAATCGACAATCTGTTCAGTGATAACGAAGGACATGTCAGGGTGAGATACAGCTATGTTGATGGGGAGGTCAACGATGGGGAGTGTATGAAAGTAGGCGAAACCCTGCTAAGTATAGGAAACAAGAGCAGCAACATTGTTACTTTCGACGAAGCTGGTCGTGAAAACCGGGAAGAGGATGCGAGTATGGGCGGGAGGATTAGCAGCGTCGAAAGATGGGAGTATCACGACCCGTTCATGGCTAGAAGATGGGCCAAGCATTTGCATTCTTATCGGCTTTAAATTCAGAGATGGAACACACAGACGTAGCTTTAGAAGAGAGCTTCAAAATTTAGAGCAACACAATATCTGATACTGAAGTGATTGGATAATGAGGTGGCATGAGATTCAATGCTAAGCTATTCTTTTTCCTTCTTGAAGGAAAACAGCAGCATTATAGAGTCTTGGTGTGACTTCCTGAGATTTGGTTATCATTTCAGAACCATAAGATGCCATTGTAAAAAGGAGAAATTATTCCATATGTTTGGTAATTGAGCTTTATTATACTTGTTAATGATAGGAATGTTTGTTTAACAGATCAAGGGGTTAAAATTCATTGGTGATGATTCAACCACTAAAGTTTAATTAATATAAACTTTGTTTGGATTTGATTATGATTCCTGGTGTTCTAAGATATGTATATCTGAGTTCTAAGATTTCTATTTATAGTGTGTTTCTATCTATTATGTGTTTGGAATAATTTTTTTTAAAACAAAATGCTTTTTACATAAAACTTATTTTTTCATAACCAACTTTTAGAGAAAAAAAAAAAAAAAAAAAAAAACTAATAACTTAGTCTCATTTGGTTTGGTAACCATTTCTTTTTTTGTTTTTCGTTTTTGAAAACTAAACCCATTTTCTTCTCACTTACATTATTTTGCATATTTCTTAAATACAATGATTGAATTTAATCAAATTCCAAAGACATAAAGGTTTTTAAAAGTTACTTTTTTTTTTTTAATTTATAAATTTGGTTTGATCTTTTAAATCAATGTTAAAAAATAGATAACAAATAAAGAAATTTAGAGGTGGAAGTCGTGTTTATTCACTTATCAAACGGGGTTTTGAAGTTTAGTTAATATACTTTTATTTTTTTTTGAGTGATTTTAGATGGTCATGAGTGTAAAATCTATTTTTAAAGGAACATATAAGAGATGCCTTATCAAAAAAACAATGATAAATATAATAGCGAAAAATCTTTAAGATCCGTATTTGGTTTTTTATTTTTAGTTTAAGTTTATAAACTATACTTCCCCTAAAAATCCAACCAAAATTTTGGCAATCAAACAGAAGAAATATATATATATATATTTTGGTAGTAAAAGGAATTAACTAAGAACTAAAATGTTTTTAAAAATATATATTTAACTAAAAAGTATATTAACCTGAAAAATGTCCTATTAACCTGAAAAATCAAAATGGGTACTCAAACAAAATTGAGGTGGTGGGCATAATGGTAAAAAGACTTTAATTGAAAGGGATGGAAGTTGAGATATGTGGGGAAGGAGGGTTTTAGCTCAAGAAATGATATGGTAATGGATTCAAATAAATGAAATAAATGATTATGATTATAATTGGTTAATATTTTACCTAAAAAACAAAAAATCTTAACTTGAAGTCAAAAAGCAAAGAAGATTCAACTACCACTCCACAATGTCATCAATAGGACAAGATTATTGGTGGAGACACAGAAACAAAAATAGGGGATAAATTGGGAATTTTGTTCTAATGAAAATGAAACATAATAATAACTTGTATAATGATATTGAGAGCGAAATTGTCAAAAATAATCATCTCAAGTTTTTATCTTTCAAAAATAGCAGCTTTTTAAAAATTCATTAATTTTTTGTTCATTTTATCTGAGATCGATCACCGAAATTTACATAAAAATTTAATTGTTTCTAATATATTGATGGTTTTGGGTTATCTCGGTGAAATTTCAAACCGTTAACATCGAGATTTTATCCATTTTTTTAAATATTATGTAATCTTTCCAAATTTTATATTAAACTTTATCTAATTTTTCAAATCTATCACCCAAAGATCAAATGTTGTAAAAAAATCAAGTAAGATTTGGGAGATATAAAGAATCTGTGTGTATCTCGAGCAAACTTAATACCGCCATTATATATATTTGAGTTTTTTCGGTGAAACCTCAAGCATATTGACATTGAGATTTTTTATATTTTTCAATCTTAATTTTTTATTTTCAAAATTTGATCTTTTACAAATATTTAAAAACACAATGCACTTGAGATTCATTTGAAAAATCATAACGGTAAATTGATTTGAAAATTTAAAAATTCTTATAATTATGAAAACAGAAATTAGGGTAAAGATTTGAAAATTTATGTTAAATTTCGATATAAGATTTGGTAAAAATAATCAAACTTGAAGAAAATTTGAAAAGATATAATATTTGGTATAAGATTTGGAAAGATTATATAACATTTGAAAAAATTGCCCAAGATTTCACCGAGAATGCCCAACACAATATATGAATTAGAAAAAGTTATTTTTTTTTTTTAACAAAATCTCAATGGACGAGATGGATCGGATAATAGATTTTTCAAAAAACATATTAATTTTGAAAAATGAATACTTAATAATATTATTTCCGACAATTTTTCAATATTGGGGTATCCATATTTAACAAATATACTAAATATATCATCTTTTTATCTAAAAATATGTAATGATGGATAATTGAAACTTCCACTTTAGTAGACGATAATATAAATTTTTATATTTTGAGTTATGTTCATGTTAGTTAAAATATATGTATTTCTACAATACATAGAGATGAATAATCTAAGCTCTAATTTTGAAGGTGATAGTACAAATTTTTATGGTTAAGTTAAAATCTTGTGTTTATATCAATTGGTTTCGTTTTTCAATCTTTTTTCTTCCTTTTCTCCTAAAAGCTTTTTCTTTTTTAAAAAGTAATCTTTATTTGGTGCCAAACCCTAGAAACATTTTTTTAAAAATAAAAAAGTGACTGAGCTATCAAGATTGGGTCGACATCAACAATATTCACAATCACCATTGCTCACACTCTCTATTAAAAGATGATATAACTTTGTAGCTTGTTATTTTTATATCTTAGTACATGTAGGGAATACAAATTGAAATCTTTAATTTAAAATTTTGTTGTCTGTATCTAACTATGTTTGTACTGACCCACACATTTATTTAATAGAAATTTTTATATATAGTTCTTCAACGTTGAAAATTACTAATTCTTAACTTTAATCTTTAAAGAAAATTAATTAGTTTCTACACATTTGTTCAACCTCTGACTCCAAAAGGATGAGTTCTTACCAATTACTGCAACTTCAAAGTTTAAAGGTTTGTACAGACTTGGGTGCAAGCTTGAGACCTCACCTTGTTTAATCCTTTAGGTGTTTTGAGTCGGTGCCTCCCTCTATATGGGAAGGTAATTTTTTTTTTTTGATGGGGTTCTGTTATCTCCTCGACTTTGGTTAATGGAAGATTTATTATCTTGTATCTCACTTTTCTTTGTTATTAATGAAGTGCTTTTTTCAAAAAAGGAAAAAAAAAGTTTTTGTTTTTTTGTTTAGTACAATAGAGAGGGAAAATTTATTAATATATTTTGTGTAAGTTGATCTATGCTAGATTTTGCATGAAAAAAAAGGATTCGATTTAGAAATTTTCGAGAATAAAATCAAAGTCTTACAACTTCTATCTATCAAAAATTGAAAAATAAATTAATACTAATTAATAAAAAACTAATCATACATGTACTAAAAAATTAATTATTTGTTAATCATTCGGGAATACTAATTATAATCCTAATCAATTATAGACTATTGAAAAAGAAGAAGAAATGGGTTAATTCCGTTTTTGCCCTTCCATGGTGGAATCGTCGTCGTTTATTACATTCTCCAAAATTTGACGACTAATTGCTGCATCGAAGACGATGATGACAGAAAAAGACAAAGCTTTGAAATCTGTGCCAACTCCCTCTCTTTCTCTCTCTCACGCACTTCTTTCTTTTTCACCTTCTTCTTCTTCTTCGTCAACGAATCCAATGAACTCTCAATTTCTCTGTGAATCATTCATACCCCATCACCAGATTTCATCTTCTTCCTTCCTTCTTCTCTAATCAACTCCCACACCAACACAAAAATCCATTCTCTCTTCTGTTCTTGCAGCTCCACTTTCTCCATTTCTTTCTGCCCATTTCACAACAAGGGTTATGTTTCCCAGACTTGTTAATCCCGACGGAGATATTCAGATCCATGGCCATCGTGGTTCTGTTGCTTCCGACCTCACCCACACTCACCGAGGAGACCCTTGTCTTGTTTTGACTTCAGATCCCAAACCTCGCCTCCGCTGGACTGCCGATCTTCATGAGCGATTCGTCGATGCCGTCACTCAACTCGGCGGTGCTGGCAGTCAGTGCTCCTTTCTCCATTAACTTTAATTTCTCGAGTTTTTTTTTTAGCTTTTAGTCTCGTTAATCTGGATGTTTTTGTTTGGCTGCCATAGACGTGTTACTTGTATCAGACTAGCTGTTTACTCAACTACCTTGAATTAGGTTTCTCTTTTTTTACTGAGAAATAGCGGCGATGGTCTATTTAGTACCTATTTCTGGGATGATTTTGAGTAGGATTTCGATTTTCATTTAAGTACTCTTGAATTAGGAGAAATGGTTGATGCGTTGAAATGAATTGTGTTCCCCTGATGGTCAGCCATTGGAACGCCGACATTTTGGTTCTGCTATTCACTTATGCGTACAATGTGAATGGGAAGTTTTATCCAGTTGAAAGATTACCATCGATGACAATCATTAAGCATTTAGCCTGGTGAAAAAATAAGTATAAATTAGGTACCTTATGACAGAAGAGAAAACGTGGGTTTAGACTTTAGAGAAATGGGATGGAGGCCGAGCTCAATTCCTCTGGAATAGTTAAATTCGGTAGAAAATCAATCTTCAAAATTTCATGACTTTTTCGAAGCCATGGAAGTTCCGTTGGTTTCTACTCTTTTCCTTCAGGAATTTGGGGTCCAAGTTTGAATGGGGATTCTGTGTTAGAGTGGTTTGAAGAATGTTCATAAATGATTATTGCTTGGGGAGGGTATGCTCTATTTGGCTCACAACTTGAGAGTAGATTTAGATAGCGGATATTCAATCTTGCTGTTGTAACATATAGAGTAGTCAGAAAGACAAATTTTAGTCTTTCTAGCTTTCAAATATTATAGGGGTGTCACTTTGCTTTTTATTTTTGATGATTGGAATCCCTGCAACTTTTGATTGGCTTCCTTGGTTTCTTCAACCTGCTGTTTGTATGACTTTTGTGTGTAATCATTCATTTTTCTTTTTTTGGAAATTAAGACAATCGTTCATTTTTCTTGTAAAAAAGAATACATTTCTCAACACATGTAATAAACTATTGCTTGCTAGTTGTCATTTACATGGAATTCTTTTTATAATCTTTTTCTTTTCTTTGATTACTATTTTCCTTTTTACTACCGAGTAGAAACTTCTGATCGTATCAGTTGTTTTGTCTAACCTTAATTCTGATGGGAAATTCATTGGAGTAAGTTTTTAGGCAACAATTCATTGAGTAGATTCAGTTGTTTTCTCTATGTTTTTAGCTGAAATGCTTGAGTTAAATATCTGATAATTAGCTCGAAAAGACACTCTGGCAGAGAAAACCTCCAAGGGTGAAAACGGAAAGAGGATAAAAAATTGATCCAGGAAACTATATTACCTTCTTTCCAAATCTTGCAGGGTCTCTAGTTCTAAAAATCTAAATTGTATCTCGGCTAAGAATTCTGTATAAATTTTTTGTATTAAACCCAATTCCGAATGTATAATTAGGATGTCAATGCACCTTTAGATTTTCTTTCCAACTAGATATCTATTTCATTTGGCAGGATGACCTTATTAAACATCGAAAACCATTAAAATACAATTCTAAAAGATCTGAAGTTAGACTAAAAAAGTCTATAAATAAATTTGATTGATTCCTTAGTAGTAGTAGCATGGCTCATCATTTTCATGTTCGCATATTGACTGCAACTGACCCTGATTGCAGTTGCAGTTTGTTTGACTTTGTTCAAGTCTTCAAATTTATACATGAATGAATTGCCTGATAGAAAAGTTAATGGAACCAGACAAGATTTGGATGTTGATAGAAAAGTTAATGCAACTGAGCCTGATTTGGAAGTTGACTGTATACAACTTTGAGGTTTTCGTAATTCGTAGTTTGAAAGTCTTCACAAGTTATCTTGATGGTTTAGGTGGTGAGGTACATATCAAGATTCCTTCATGGTCATGTCTCAGGAGTGATAATTAACGGTATTAATGTACAATTTTCCCAATTACAGAAGTTATCCTGTTTTATCATAATGTACGGGTGTTGTTAGCCTCTTTGGCCCTTAATGGAGTATGAAGTCAGTTTGTCAGCAAGAAATTCCATAATCAGTTTGAAGATAGTTTTTGTTTTCCATAGAGATAATTGAAGGTGAAAAGATTTGAGATCTAATTGAGTTTGTGAAAATAGTCCATCTGTATGCTGGTGAGGGCACACGAAAGAATATAAAAGGATAAAATATCATCATGATTCCATCTAGTTTTCACAATTGAAAGAAGTTATATGGATTAAATAGGAACGACATTTCCATCTTTACATATTCTATTTTTGCGTTGAAGTTACTCTTAAACATTTCAACTCCTCCAGCCAAAAGATTGGATTGTAACTACAATATAACCATAAGGAAAATCATGAAAATTTTAACATTATGAAACTAAGGTCCACATTAACCAGCTGCTTAAAATTGATATGGATTTAGTTTTTTCTTTTTTTTTTTTTTATCCAATTCAGCCAGTCAGTAATTATTGTTACACTATTTTAATATCAGATCAGAATCAATGTGAATCTCCTCATAATATGGTTTGTGCTGTGTGGCAGACATTTAACATGCCATCTGTCAGTTTTACATATGGACTTCTTCAAAACCAGAGCCTTTTCTTTTCTTTTCTTATTTCCTTTTTCTTTCTTTTTTCTTTTTTTTTTTTTAAATAAAAAACACTTTTTTTTCTCACTTTTTATTTTGTACTTTTTATTTCTTCTGGGATAAGAAGTAAACTTTTTCATTATCGAAACACTCGAAAGAACAACTTAGAGGCCAAGGAGACAAGGTGTCTCCTTGCTAGCAGAAAGGGGTTAGACAGAACACCGCGATCATGATTGATAATAAGAGCACAGTAACTATAACAGGAATTGTGTGATCCACTCCAATTAAGGTTTTAAATTGTACAATCTGACAAAAATCAATTGGACTCCTGTGCTTTTCTTCGAAGATCCTGTTATTTCTTTTCTTCAGGAGAGTGGTCGACATGTTTGACCATAAGACTCCAGCTTTACAAAAGTCAGAACTTGGATTGTAATCGTTTAATTCACTTGTTGCCAATGTAGCTCAGCGGTTAAGGTGTCTGTTCTTTTCTTTGAAGTTATATTTCCCCACATTTGTTGTACTTCAAAAAAAATGAAAATGAAAAAACATCAGTCCATTTGTTTGCAGCATGGAGAATCTGCTTTCCATGCTTTGATTGATAGGTCTTCTTACTATCTTTCTTTTAATTTGTTGGTGGGGACAAGGGTGGGGAGTATATGGGTCATATTTGAATTCTAATCAATGATAAGGGTTTGACATTTGAACACTTGGTGCAGAAGCTACTCCAAAAGCAATAATGCGAACAATGAATGTGAAAGGACTGACTCTCTTCCATCTGAAGAGCCACCTTCAGGTACTCACAATGACATGAAAATGCATCTTTTTATGGAGGAATTCTGATGTTGGAATTCATGGTTAATTTGTGTTTATGTATACTTGTTTTTTTCATTACAGAAATACAGATTAGGTAAGCAATCAGGGAAGGATATGGGTGAGGCATCTAAAGATGGTAAGCTATACATCTCGATTTTTGTCCTTGCATATCATGTGATGCCTCCATGAGTCTGCTGATATTCAACTACATAACTAGTGTTGGGTCATGGAGTTCTTATCCAAAAGAGCTTGCTCTCCTTTCACCACCAGTATTTGCACTAGCTACTACTAATTTTTGAAAGTTTTTAACCTGTCTGGTCCAAATATTTAAATCTTTAATTATCGCTTGGTGCAATGAACATCAGGTGCATATCTTTTAGAAAGTCCAAGTACCAATAATTTCTCTCCTGACTTGCCAATTTCTGAAATGGCCGAGTAAGATAAGAGTTTTTTTCCCCTCCTTTAAGATATTTATGATAATGCCTTGAATGTTGTGTTATAAGATTTCAATAATGTTCAAAGTGTTTATAACTTAAACGTCTGTTTCAGTGGTTATGAAGTCAAGGAGGCACTAAGAGCGCAAATGGAAGTACAAAGTAAATTACATCTGCAAGTTGAGGTAATTTTTTCGTCCTTAACATTAAAATGGAAATTGATGATGGTTTTGAACAGATTCCTTGAAGATTCAACCTTGTTAATGAATTGAATACCATACCAGGGTGGGTCCTAAACATAATTTGAATGGAGAAAGACAAGTTTTGCATACTTATTTAGTTGACTGTCCTCGTGGTCAAATACATTTAGAATTACTGATTTGAAACTAGCAATGGAGATTTTTGAACCTGCTGATAGGATAGGAATTCCCAAGTGTTAATACTGAGACTTAGGGTCCATTCTTCGGCTATCTTACCTTACCATCGTTGGGCAGGCAGAGAAGCACCTACGAATTCGTCAGGATGCCGAGCGAAGATATTTGGCCATGCTTGAGAGAGCTTGTAAAATGCTTGCAGATCAATTCATTGGAGGTGCAGTTTCGGACTCAGACAGCAAGAAGTCCCAAGGACAGGATCGTAAGAGCCCAAGAAGTTCCTCCATCGACGCACTTGGTTTCTATCCTTCACAATCGCAAGAGATGGAAAGAGTGAATGGCACGGAAGAAGTGCAGGCTAATCTTCCTTGCCAAAGGGCCGATTGTTCAACTGAAAGCTGCCTAACCTCTAACGAGAGTCCTGGGGGACTGGCGATGGAAAAATCTCCTGTTGCAAGCAAGAAAAACATGGTTAACTTGGATTCAGCAACTGCATCTTTGATTTGGGGTGAAGCTAAGGAAAGAATACAGGATGCTAACATCATCCAAGTCAACCATCATGGCGTATCCGGATGCGACATGTGGGGATGAAGTTCTGCAGACAAAAACTCATCATGATTGATGAAAAGTATGTCTATTTCCAACTTTGTAAAAAGCTCATCATTTTCCATTCACAGAATCTGGTATGATCTGCAGCGCAAGAACATTCCCCCTAGCTTGTAAACTCGAGCAGTTTAGTTTGTTGACAACTCGTCGAAATGCAAGTAGTTAGGCATTCTTTTTGCTGTTCTGGACAATTATAGTTGATTTCTGTCTGACCTTTGGGTGATTTGAGTCTATTAGTAGGGTGCAATCAGTAATGTCATGTTGGAAACACATCCTCTTTCACTTGTTAGTAGTGAAATGGGCCTTGTCTTCCAATGATGATGGCAAAATGAATGAATATTGTGTCATTTTCTCTTAGCAAGTTCCAAATTATTACTCATACCAAATCACAATTACAATGGGTTTACAAAAAATGCTCCTTGTAATGATGATGGTTGAATATGATGGGAACCCTCGATTATTCTTGAAGAATAAAGTAAACAATGAAATGAAGACAGAAATGCAAAGCTTGGTTTTATGAAAAGAAATGAAGACATAAAACCAATGAAGCTGTCTCTTACAGAAATGATTTATTTTGGAAGAATTTTCAAGTAAAATCATTCCTTTTAAGAGAAATTAATAAAAAAAGAAAAAAAAAAACAAATAATCTTTTAAAAGTTTCATATTTTTAGGTGTAGCTGTCCTCCAAAAGCTAAGGAAAAGTCCCAACTTCCAATGTCTTTTTTGACTCTGACCAGTGACCACATACCAAATAATTCGCAGTTGGAACGGAAAAGAGGCCAACTTGCCGTTCCTTTTTATTATTTTGTTATTATTTATTTTTTTAGAAACAAAGAAACCAACATTTTGTCGTTGTTATTATTTATTTATTTATAAATCGCCGTTCGAATTCGAATATTCTCTACTAAAGGTGAAACGGCAAATAAACCACATGATCAAACCAGTTCAATTAAGGCACTTTTGTTTTTTTTTTTTTTT